>NC_056728.1:14010377-14207877 GCF_019279795.1 Protopterus annectens
TTTACCCTGTAGAAGAATTTGCCACTTCTAATAAGGCTTCCTGCTTAACGAAATTTAAATGAAAACAACTAACGTGCATTAAGGGCACTTTGTGCCTAATGTTGTGATGCCTGTTTGAATATATTTAACGAGGATGAGAATGCCTAACTTCACTGCAAATGGAAATGCAGGAAATCCACCAAGCCATGAAGCAAGCTACTATTTCCTACAGATTGTCTCACCACAGTTTCCAGGTCAACAGTGACTGTTTGGGGGTAAAAAGGTTTACATGCCGTTTGTGGCATACTGCGAACCAGAGGTAATGCATTTCCTCTTCTCATAACAGAGAATTTTACAGATATATGCAAACCAAAACCGCTAAGAAGCAGGTTTCACCATTTTCTATGTATGAGAAAAAGAGCCTGTAGTCTGGTAATTAGGTTCCGATAAACAAAATATCTCCAACATCAACGACAACTTTTACCACTAGATGTTAAAATAACATTTAATTTTATAGTACCATTTTGTAGTCTGCACTGCTGACATCTCTAAATGGACAATGAACTGGTAACAATGTCTCTAACATGAACAGCAACTTTTACTACTAGTTGCTGAATTTATAGTATCATTCTAAGGTATGCATTCTGTTGGTTAACATTTCTAAGCTGACAATAAACTAGCAAACAGTGATCGCACAGTCACACAGTTAAATTATAGTTCACCTATCAAAGTTATGGTAAAAAGCCATGAAAAATGAATACTATGAAACTGATAAAAATAAATAAATATCCTTTTTTGTACAATTCTTGCCACTAACTCCATGCTTCTTTATGCCATATCCTAAACGTTCCCATCCTTGGAGGATCTCACATTATGGCAGCTCCCTATTTTGACCCACACTCCTTTCCAGGAATGCCCTGCATGCTGGGAGACCTCTGACTCCTGAATGCAGATTCTCTACGTTTGCTGCATCATGCATCTCCAACTGAGATGTGGCCACATGACGAGCTGTCATACTGTCACTCTGAAGAGGGGTTTCTTCAGCACTTCTCCTTGAGATGCCAACATTAGAACTGTAGGCTCTTCTGGCAGTAAGACAAACCCTTTAAGGATGCAACTGCCCTGGGTCCTAGGTCAACCAATTCTCTTTATTCATCATATTCCACCCAGGCCAGTGACAGACTAGTCTTGGACTTGGTGAAGCTCTGCCCACCTTGACGTGGTCCCCCCATCCCAGGACAGAAATGCTCATCTACCCTGATAGCTTTCTCAGACACCTGAGCAATAGATTGAAGATGGGTCACCTGGGTCACAGTCAGGGCTTTATCTCTCTACAATGCTAGACTAGCTAATGCATAATTAAAGTTCCCAAAGTCACACCTCTGTCCACTTCACAGATTTTCACCAAGCAGACTTTGTGCAAGATTTGGTGTTTATAATATATATAATAAAAAGGGTGTGGAGGACAAAACAACCCCTATACACAATGCACTGTATTACACATTATAAATGGGTAGCTCTAAAACATGTTAATTCATTAAATATTGGGAAGTACAATTATGGAGTCTGTAAATCAGCCATTTGTCTGATGGTTTATAATATCAGCAGGTTGCTAGTAAGAATATTTTTGTCAGAAGATCATTACAGTTCTGTGACATTCAGACTACAATTTCAGCTTCACTTTTTATTTGAGATTATATATACTACTTAGGACAGTATGATATGTGGCTAATAATTTTTCAGACATTTTGCTGATAAAAGCACATATCAAAGTGAATTTGATGCAGGTGTAAATTCTCCTTTACCCCATCTGTACAGTACTTCAACAGTTTGTTTTGTCACCATAGTCAAAATTTATTATTTTGACATGCAGATTGAACTTTTTTGGGTGTTTAAGTGCACGTAGGTAAATCTCCATCAAACATATATCTTAGATTCATTTATTTATTCATTGATGAGAAATTTGCATCCTTCTGTCTTTGTTATATAGTATCTGTAGCTACAGAACTAGCAGACTGAGCAACCGTCACAAAAGCTCTCGTTAATTTGCAAATTACATGAAAACAAACCAATTCTATTAGTATGGAATAAATTTGTATCTATAAAAAAGATTGACAGTGAATTAAAATAACCTGAAACTTCACAGTGTTCCAAATTCTAATTTTACCCAGCATTTATAACGTCGCTGAAATCAGTGAAGAGTTTTACTTTACAAACAAAATACTGCAGAAAACTATATGGGTCATTCACCTCAATCTTTTCCTGTTAAAGCAATTCTGATCTGTGATTTTTCTTCAACTAATATAATTAACTCCTGCAGTAAGGTGACAGACATATGACTAAAGTGTTAAAGAGATTCAAAAGAACTTTAAATGCATTTTCTTTTGAATCAAATTACCATATTATACACAACTCTGGCACAGTGCATACATTTAGCAAGTAAATATAAAATTGAATTAATGGGTTATAATGAATAGCAGTCAGAGTTAATATACAAAAACACCAAACAGCCAAAAGGATGCACTGGGTGATGTCACATACATGATTTTTTAAGCAATTATTGTTTCTCTTGCCTGTTATGTTGCATATCTTCCACATTCTAAACCTCACAACATAAAAGCTATAATGTAGCAAGAGGGTTAGTCCAACTGCATCTGGCACTATAAGGTATGGAAATGGCACATAGGGTTCATTTGGCCATTATATCTTATCAGTCTTTCTTTTACTAGTATAATACACATGATTATAATTGTTATTTAACCTGTCCCTTAACTATTATATTCACACTATCTTTCCAGATTCTAATCCCAATCCTCCAAGGTAACACATTGCACAGCATTTGCCAGATGGTAGAAGGAGACAGTTAAACTAACACAGTGAAAGTTCTGCCTGCTATCCATCCTTACATGCTCCCTTACCTTTCTTCACATTTTCCATTCCCTCTATGGATTCCTTCTCCACCATCCATTCCAGTAGTATGTAACTTGGGTCTACAACCCTCTCTGTGAAGAAAAGCTTCGAGAGCACCAGCAGTTTGTTCATTTAATCTCCTGCCCATACCCTCTGTTTCTCTTTCTGTCTTTTTTCAGGCTCTCCCTAACATGAGCTTGTTTACCAGTATCGTATCCTTTCTGTCTCTTCGGGTTTCAAATGAGAACAAATTTTGCTGATTTAGTCTTTGTGCATAACCCTTTTCCTCCATCCCATAGGTCATTATAACTAACACAGCATCAAATCTTCTAATTAGCGGTGACATACACCCAAACCCGGCCTCACAGCTACCTTTCTCACACTTAACAAACCCCTCTCTCATCCTCATAATATAATTAATTCACCTTGGCAAAAATCAGATCTCTTACTATTTAAACTTAAATATTAGAAGTCTCATCAACAAGGCTGAAGAGTTTCATGCCACACTCTCAGTATATTCAGCTGACATAGTTATACAAACAGGAACTTGGTTGAAACTAAAAACTGAAGAGAATGAGGTTCACTAAGACTGTGATTATATTCTGAAAACTAGAAATGAATGATAATAAACCCATAGTCACAGCAGGGGCGTATATCCCACTTGGGAACAATGTCACTACTTAGAGAGCTTACTCCAATGGACCACAAATACCTTTCCCAACAAACAATAATAATGGCTAATTTCAACCTAGATTGCTATACCCATAATGTACAGAGCCCTACCAGTCATATAAACCTCTATGCATTTACACAGCTTATCCAAAATGCCACTAGAATAGATAAAAATCAGATAGACAATTTATCCTCTACTGGACTCTTACTAACAAAACCACATACTATCAACATTCAGGCTGTCTCCCTGACAGCCTAAGCGACCACTCACCAACCTTCCTACTGAGACAAAAGAGCAACATTCCCAACACTACTGCATACCCGCAAATCTGGAACAAAAACAATCTCAATCCCCAGACTCTAGTGGCCATACTCAGCCAATTCAACTGGTCTCTCCTAAAAAACTACCCCTCGAAACAGCCATTGAATACTTCAACAGCACATTTCTAAATGTCCTTAATAGTCTTGCATGCAGTCAGAGCTAAAGCAAAGACTACCCCCTGGCTAAACAAAGAAAGTAGAAATAATCTTAAACTTAGAAATAAAGCCTGGGAACAATGGAACACCACTATATCTCTACAAAATTGACTAACATACCAGCAACTCTGAAACAAAGTCAAAAGTCAACTTAAGCTAGATAAAAAAAATACTATACCAACATGACAATCAGACATCAAAAACCCAAAAAACTCTGGTCAACTACCAAAACTATCCTACACCCAGATAGGAATATTCCCAGCCCCCACAACCACCCCAAACATGAGCACAACTGCTGAACAATTTGACAAATGTTTCACCAAGAGTATCCTAGCACTATGCACACATGACTGTCCCCACCACAGACTTCACCATTATTACAAAATAGGAACAACAGTACCCACTATGCACACATGACTGTCCCCCACCACAGACTTCACCATTATTACAAAATAAGAACAACAGTACCCGCTATGCACACATGACTGTCCCCACCACAGGCTTCACCATTATTACAAAATAGGAACAACAGTACCTTTGCCTTCCATTCTGCCTCAACAAACACCATAAAAAATTGATTCAAAAATTGAAACCAGCAACCATTGCAGCTGACAACTTCCCAATAGAATACATCAAAATTTCAGCTGATAGTATAGCCTACCCCGCATTAATTCTATCTACAGATCTATCACTGAGCATCAAGTCCCACATCTCTGGAAAATACTTTATATAATCCCCCTCCACAAAGAAGGGATTTCAACAGAGCTATCTAATTACAGATCTATTGCTACATTATCTCCTCTATCACAAATCTTAGAAAGGTGCATACATTCTCAACTAATGCCCCACCTCTTAGACAACAATCTACTATCTAGCTGCCAACATGGTTTCAGACCTAATCATAGTACAAGTACCACCCTGTTGAGTTTCATTAATACAAACTACCTACAAAGGAGTGAAGGCAACATAGTCTCACCAGTCGTCTTTGATATATCCAAAGCCTTTGATACGGTCTCTCATAATACACTTCTAACAGTCCTCTCCAGCCTAAATCTTAGCTCATCTGCCCTCACTTGGTTCCAAAGCTATCTAACTGACCAACAGCAAGCAGTAAAGTGGTTCATCACTATTGGCAGTCACATTAGGGGTACCCCAAGGCTCTATTCTTGGCCCCCTTCTTTCTTCACCAACAATCTTAGCACAGCTACTTCTCTAGCTACATTCGTCCAATATGCAGATGAGTCAACACTAATATGTGCAGCCCTCACCCTTCAGGAACTACAGGAAAAAACACAAAAATCATTCACAGCAGTGGAAGCATGGCTTTCCGATACACAACTTATACTCAACCTTAATAAAACCAAGCTGATAATATTACAACCTACTAGAGCCATTGACCCCCAACTCAACTTTTCCATAATTGCTGCAGGTAACACAACAATAGAATTCATTACACAGACCAAACTCACTGATCACAACACGAGATTTGAACAACATGTACCACAAACTATTAAGAAAGTACACAGATTGGCTACTCTACATAAAAATATATTAAAACAAACAATTCCTAACCAACAATACCAAGGCAGCCTATGCAAGAACTCATTTACTGGCAACACTTCTTTATGCCTCATGCATATTCAGGAACTTCAGAAAATTTGACCTAGATAAATTAGAAACATATTATAACAAAATAGATAAATTTTCCATTGATTCCCCATACAGAACATACCACTGTTTAGTACTAAAAAAGTTATCTTGGCTAGAATTCCCAAACCTTCACGTCAACCAGCTGACAATGGCATACAAATTACTTAACCAACCAGGAAAAGCACCTAGCCTACAAAAACAACTCGAACCTTATTCTAACCCTAAAATATTACGCTCCACTAAGAAATCCTTACTAAAAGTTACCAAATCTACAAATTCCCCGGGTGATACTCTCTACTCTTGTTATATAGCCAAAATCTGGAACTCCCTACCTCTAGAACTAAGAAAATGCTCAAAGACCAACTGACAAACAAATGACTTTCCTTATGTAATTCTCCAGGATAAAACACACTTTTCCCTTTTTACTTCCTACTTTCCACAGTTATAATGTTTCCTTCCTATTACTTTAATCACACTCTAAGAATCTATTAACTATTTCTGAAATCACTGTCTTCCTGAATTCATTCACTCTAACTACTATCCTACCAGCCATAATATTCCCATCACTGTTCATAACCTTATCACTCTAATAAAGCAGCTCCTACAGGCAAAATATTCTTCTGGTCTACCATAATTTCTTAGTATTGTTCTACCTTAAAACTGTCCTCTGAACTTTGACCTTTCTACTTCACAAAAGGATACTCTTCTTCTGCTCATTTTTGCTTATACTTTCACTTCTGTTTCTACTCCTATCCAATCACACTTTAAACCTGACAAAATACTATCATGTCTATTTTACTCAACTGTTACACTCCTATTTTGTCACTCTGCTTACATACACTGGAAAGATTTTTCTTGTTCTCCTTTAACTATTGCTATTAAGTTTTTTATTTACATATGGACCAACTTGTCTTTGTAATAATGTTGTCATGTAAACTTTATCTGTTTTATATGTTGGAGCTTTTCTCCCTGGGCCTCTGCTGAAAATGGACTCACACCCAGTCGGACTTTCCCAGTAAACAAATGTAAAATAAATAAAATAAATAAATCAATTCTTGTTTAGATTTCTTCCAGCAGCCTAATGTCACTTTTTTAACATATGATCTCCAGTACTGGGCTAAGTACAAAAGTAGTACTCTAACCAGGGTCCCATAGACTCAAATCATAACCTCTTTGTTTCTGGAGTCTATCCCCCTGTGATATACCCATCCTTTTTTCTGCTGCTGCTGTTATTGGCTTGTCTCTATGATGCTGATGAGTTTCTATCAGTTCCAAATGTCCCACTGGAGTTCTTGAGGCCTAAGTGCAAAATTTCCATACTTGTTTGCAGTGAATCTCAGCTGTCACCCTTCTGCCTAGTTGTTCAACTTTTTCAGATCCTTTTTAGTCTCTGCCCCATCCCCAGTCCACCACTGCTATACCTATCTGTGTGTCATCACCAAAGGTGTTGAACCTGTCTTCTATTCCGTCACATATATCATAGGGAATCACACTGAAGAGTGCTGGACCTAGTAAAGGCCACACTCCACTAGTCATTTCCTATTTAATGACATTGTCTCTTTCAGCACAATCTTCTGTGTCCTACCATTAAACTATGGAGCTATCTAGTTTCTCAGTCTTAGTCCTTTCCCCTAGGTCTCTAGTTTGTTGTCAGCTTTTTATGAGGCGCTGAATCTGATGCCTTGCTAAAGTTCAGGTCTGCTGGTAATGACCTCTCAAGTTCACCTATAAACATTCTGTTAATCTTTATCAGGTTTGACTGACAATTCCTCATGACTACGTACGAACCCATGTCTGTTGCTGTCCTTAATATTGTTGTTCCCTGGAAATGCTACCGGTCTTCCCTTCAGGATACTCTGCACATTTTTCCTGCCACCACTTTTAAGCTAACATTACAGTTTCCTCACATTTTTCTGCCCCTCCCCCACCTTGCAAAATGATACAAAACTTGTGCCTTCCAGTCATCAGGCATTTCTGCACGATCTCGAGAGCTGTTGAAAATTTCCATCAATGGGTCTGCCGGCACACTGGCCATGTACTGTTTTATTATATTTTGGCTGCCGATGTTGACTGCAGGCCCTGCCTGCATAGTCTTAATCTCCATAAGCCTCATCCTGGAAACATCGCTACTGTGACCAGCCATGGGATGGACTCCCTTGTTTGGAGATCATCTGATCATGGAGTCCTCTTTCTCTTTCTCAATGGGCCTAAAAGATTTGTAGGAAAGTAAATAAAGTAAATAAAACAGAGCAGATAAGGATTGTTTTTCTTGCTTTCAATTCCACTCCCTACATGCTAACAGCATCATCAGACACAGAGGGCAACAGGGAGCTGCTGAAGTGTGCATCCTGCCAAGGACCATAGAGGTGCTCATGCCTGCTCTGTCTTCTCACCTGTACAAACCCAGTATCATCCTTTTAAGCTCTGTCCTGCACCAAAGCCATAAGGAGGGGGGCATCTCGTATGGTCCTCCCCCATGATAAGCACACCCATTCTCCCTGCCAGCAATGTCAGCTGTCCCAGCTGCTAATCAAGTCACTTGGGCCATAGACAGGACTTTACCCCACTACACCACTGGGATGACTCTTACTGGATACTTTAGAGAACTTCAGGAGGCTGCCCATCAGATCATTGTGCTTTATCCTCCCCAAGGAAAGCCAATTCCCTCTCCATCTCCTCTCAGCCTATACTGGTATCTATGCACTGTTCTTCCCTTCCTGCCTCCTAACATGACACCTTCCCCCATTTCCTTTTTGAAGATTGAAACAAAGTATTTATTCAGTACTTCTGCTTTGTCCAAGTCTTCACAGATCCCATCCTATCTTTGCAAGTTCTGATGTCATCCTTTCTGCTATATACAGAAAACATCCCTTTTTTCAGTTATCTCTTCTGCTAAATTCTTTTAAACTTTTCCCTTTGTTGCTCTTACCATTTTTATTGCCTTTTTAATATCCTCCTTCTAGTATTTTTGTTAAAAGAAAGAAGACATGTACGCTGTGTTTTGACATACACTCATTCAGATAATTCAGGACTCATAGCACCACAACAGGTATGCACTACAAAGCTGTGTGTGTGTGTGTGTGTGTGTGTGTGTGTGTGTGTGTGTGTGTGTGTGTGTGTGTGTGTGTGTGTGTGTGTGTGTGTCTCTGCTTGTAGTGTCATGAATGCAACTGCATGGATGTCTAGGCATATCTGCATATGTCTGGATGGTCTTCCTGTGGGAGATCCATAAAGTGAAGCCTTCTCTGTTTGTGTCCATTGGGTGGATCATCCATGTGGCTGTGTAGGGGCACATTTACAGCTATCTGGAAGTGTGTTTGCATGTATGTGTGCATAGAGGAACATGCATGCAGCCACCAGCACCTCATCTTGTTCACTGGGTCTACCTGACCTGCCTTAGGCTCCTCCAGGAATAACCCAACCCAGGTCCAGGGCTACTGAAGAGATCAGAGATGCTGAAGTAGCATCACATACTGCTGCCAGGCAGTGTGCCATAACTCCTGCAACCTCAGGCCAGCCCTGTCGGCTCTGCAGTCACTGATTTTACAAGAAATATGCATGCTTCTGCTCATGCACAACCTCCAGTCTAAGCAGCTCACTGGCCATGCAGAGTAAAGCTCCCCAGGCTGAAATGCTGCTTACTACAATGACCTTAATCTGTACCTCTTCCATAGGATGGGCAAGCTGATATGAGATGCTCACTCAGATTCTCCTCCTGCAGTACAGCACCCACATTTTTAATTAAATATGGGTTGTCTAGGGTGCAGTAAAAGCTTTATCATTCTGCACCATTGGATTACCGATCATCCATAAAAACATTATTTCTTCTACCATTACCAGGACCTCACAGCGCTTCAGAAATATTTGCTTCAAGTACACCACAAGAAACACATTTCTCACTCACCATTTACAAAACACACACACACACACACACACACACACACACACACACACACACACACACACACACACACCTGTACTTTCTGTGGTGAGTTTTTTAATAATCTGTAGTGAAGGAAAATGCATTCAATGAATCACTCTCAGTAAAGTCCAGTTTCAAAAACTGATAGGGTTAAACTATTCATCTCCAGGAGCACTACCAAACTACTAAATGCTTTTCTTTAAAATTACCTGTAAGATGTTATCTGTAAGGAAGTGTTATGAATAAAATTTTATAGAAATAAAACATACACATTCCTTGTAATATCTGATGTCTACCTATTTTTGATTATGCGTCCTGAGACTTGTGAATAAAGGGCAGTTTCAAAAGTACTCCCAAATAACGTATATATACTTGGACAGGGCGGCTTCAGTGTAGAAGGTTTGTTTATGTATAAGGTTCAAATAGCACTCTAAAAATGACTCAGAAATAAAGCAGGGTTTAACATTACTAGATTCACACTTAATGCAGACATGTGTACATATGTCTATGTATGTATATATATATATATATATATATATATATATATATATATATATATATATATATATATATGTATCTTATCTAGATATATATCTATATCTATCTGTCTATCTATATATATATATAGCTACATGGGTTCACTTCAAAATCCCAAAAGCTCAAAATCCTGAATCTCAAAATCCTGAACTCAAAATCCTGAAAGCTCAAAATACTGAAAACTCATAATACTGAATCTCATAATACCGAAAAACATACAGGATACCAGCACTGACTGTATTGCAGCTACACTACACTACACTACACATACACTACTATCTATCCACTTACCTTAACCCAGACCATAACCTTAAGGTCCGTCACTATCGCACACTCACCTCACCCATGCCCTAACCCTAACTCACTTAACCCACTCTTAACCCCAAATTCTGTGACTACCGTACACTCACGTCACCCACGCCCTAACCCTAACTCACTTAACCCGCCCCTAACCCTAACGTCCATCACAAGCACACACTTACCTGACCCGCGCCCTAACCCGAACATTCACTCATCAGTGTTGGTGTCCTGTATGTTTTTCGGTATTATGAGATTCAGTATTCTGAGTTTTCAGTATTTTAAGCTTTCAGGATTTTGAGATCGGGATTTTGAGATTCAGGATTTTGAGCTTTCCGGATTTTGAAGTGAACCCAGCTACATATATATATATATATATATATATATATATATATATATATATATATATATATATATCACTCTGCTTCATAAAATTGAAATTTCATAACATTGAGACCAAAACATCTAAATCTCAAAACACTGAAAACCCAAGACATTGAAAACTCACAACATTGAAAGTGTGCTTCACAATATTGAAAATTACAATGCGTATGTAAATAACATCCTCTCTACCTATAACAACATCTAACAAACACACTTTCTACTATGTTTCTGCAGGGGGGCCCTGCATCCCCTATGTGGGGGGCTCTGCCCCCACACCCCACGTAAATTAAGTATACCAACTCTAAGATTGCACTACAGTGGAAAAAGTTAATTTTCTTTTTCACAATCACCATACATTCAGGTTAGGAAATTAACTTTTTTCCACTGTAGAGTGATGTTGGAGTTGGTATATTTAAGTGGGGTTAGGAAATCCATAATCATAAATAAAATTAAGCCTTTAAAACTGCTGCTGTCTTAATAATAACTGATTAAAATATCTCATTCAATAAGTATAGACATTCAAAATTGACAAATTACATCAGTTGTCAACTATCCTTTTAATGTTTAACAGTCAAAATAATGCCATAGCTAAGATTTAAAAATACAGTCTTTCCATAAATATGGACATAAACCAAACAAAATACACTACAGAGAATGTTCATAGGATCACAGAATCAAATAAGATTACTAGGCTAATTACCCTAGAGCCTTTTTCAGCCTAGACATTCATGCCCCAGTATTCCCAAATATCAGTGTCATGGGCTAGAATGGCTTTAGTATATTCCTGTGACTTAGGACAACTACATACTCTCTATAAGGGCCATGGGTGACAATCCAAGATAAATTTGTGATTTCTCATCCACTGGTCCAATTTGCAGTTGAATAGGGTTAAGGAAGAGCTCTGTTTCACATGAATGGGGATTCTATTCGGGAGAAGGTGAAATTTCTGAGACACATATCTGTCCCTCCAATAGGTTTAGATCCTTAGATCGGGTAATTCTTGTGCTGTTTATTTTACAAATGTGTAGCAGATCCATCAGGTTTGGATTGGAGAATGCCCCTGTAGGATACCAAGTATGGGGCAGGGCTTTAAAGCAGTCTGCATAGGACATATTATTTTAACCCCGTATTCTTCTAGTGAAGAACCTGTGTGGCCAGTCCAGTAGTTGCAAATACCTGGTCAAGTACACGCCAAAGGGTTCAATGCACTCAATTATTAGTCTAATGAGGGATGAGTACAGTGGGACTATGACCTCCTTAGATCTAGATGCCATGCCCTTACTTATAAGTTGTGCCATGTAGAAGTATTTTCTCAACACCATGGACATATGGTGATCAAAGTTCAGGTTACTGTCAGCCTGAGTTCCTAAGTCCCTTACCACTGGGTCTACTCTTAAGGGAGTGTTATCAGTCTTGTAATTTGCAAGGGTGGTCATCTTCCCAAAGAGTAAAATTATGCATTCTTTAAATGGAGTTTTAAGCCCTGGTTCTGGCACCAGTTATTTGTCTGTGGCAGATCCTCCTGGAGGATATCTACATCTTTGGAGATTCAATGACTGCACCCAGCTTCCAACACATCTGGACAGGCAAAGGCCCTCTACATTTGCCTTAACTTCAGAGAAGTATATTCCAAACAGGAAAGGTCCCAGTACTGACCCCTGTGGGACACCAGTAGTAAAAGGCCTCTTAGTGGAGGTGGATTCCCCCACCCTGACTTCATGTGTCCTATCTGTAAGCCATTTGGCTATCCATTGGGTGGCATAGGGATTTATGCCTAAATTTGTGACTTTATCTATAATACCTAAGTGCTGTATTCTGTCAAATGCCTTTGCCAGGTCAGGGTAGACAGTATGTACCATTTGCCCTCATCCATGACTCTAGTGACCTTCTGGAAGAAGTCCACCAAGTTTAGTAGGCATGACCCTGACATTGATAAAACTGTACTGGGATAGGTCCAGTGTTTAAAGATTTCTATGTCTTTGCTTATCAGGTCCACAATAATTCTTTCCATGGCTTTGCATATATGACTAGTCAACCTTATGGGTTTGTAGTTCCCTGGATCTGTTGATGGTTTGCCATTATGTAGAGGAATGGCAGTTTCAGTCCTCCATTCCCTAGTAGTGAAGCCTGTCTGGAGGCTGTAGTTGAATAAAGATTCTAGTGGGCCTGACAGGTCATGTTTCAAGCTATTTAGGTGGCATCCTGGGATATTATCAGGAACCACTAATGCAATGTTTTTTAGCTCCAGAGAGTGCAATGATCCCAGTTCTTTCATGATAGTTGGGGAGAAATGCTAGATGGTATTTCCTGGGAGGGGGACTGGGGGTGATGGGGGTGAAATTTCAGCTAAATTTTTCAGCCAGAAAATTTGCTATGCATCTAGTTCCATTTACTATTAGATGCACCAAGTTACTATTACAGTTCTCAACTAAGATCTGAAAAATGTGTTAGAAATGCACTTAATCAGAATAAAATGCTGTATTACTGCAAAGATCATTTTCAAAGCATTTTGAAATGTTTCTTTGAAAATTTGCTGATATACTAAAATGCAAGCGTTTGTCAAGAAATGCACCATAATGCATGACTGTTTACCAGCTGAGCTCTAGCAAAATGTATTGAAAACCAATTTCAGAACTGAAAATTTTGTTTGAACAATTATCAGATAAGCTTTACCCTGAAGGTCCATCTTACTGGCACAAAGACAACCCAACCCCTGGAGAAATATCCCAGTAGCAAACTGTAGTGGTAGCATTTTGAGATCTAGGTACTAGGATCATCCATTGGGTGGTGCTAAGTTAGATTTTATGTGGAGATTAAGCACAGGAATACTATATCACTGCACATCCCCATAATAAAACAATGAAAACTGTGCACCTTCCCACATGACACTACCCTAGTGGTCCTGTGCCTTGTACACTACTCTACTCACTATAAGAGCAACATAATTAAACTGCTACAAAGGGCCAGTGTGGCTGAATTTCCAGGATGTGTTGGTATACATGGTGGCTGGCAGCTGGCAGGAAATAGAAGAAGGTTACCTGCACAAAAAAACTGATGAGATACATTTCTGTCTATCTATATACACAGAAACAATCAGTCTCTTTCATTCTCCTGTATTACCCCCAGTTCACATCAGGGATGCAGGGCAGGAGGATCCTAATGCAGAAGTCAATCTCCACAAGGCAGAGAAACTATCCTGGATAGGATGCTAGTCTGTAAATAGTATCTGTAGCGATGTTCAATTTGGAGGCTCTGTGGGATGTTAAAGAAAACATCTGACAAAAAATGCTATATCATCTGACAAACAAATTAGGGCAGAGAGGGGCATGTAGACTCCATAGGGAAGACACCAGGGATAAGAAATAGTGTTGAGAACCAAACACTGTTAGGCAACATTGCCAAATGTTGTAAGGCTGCACTACCCTATTATCATAACACAGCAAGAGTCATGTGAGCAAAAATACATACAAGTTCAAAACACATGTGCTTGAATTTTTACAGGTACAACTAAATAAAATACAATGACAATCATATAAAAGTATGTTTTTCAGGGGAATCAAGTCCCCCTGTGCCTGTCAAGGTCCCCATCTCATTAATTTATTGTTCTCAATCTAAGATCAAGCTACATTGGAGAAAGAATGGGAGTCAAAAGAAGAAACTGTGTCACTGTGTAGAAGATACTGCAGATTAGGAGACATTAAAATACATGGCACTTTGTACATTTGGCTATCACAGTGCTGCTATCACTCCTCAAAACCTCTGAGCTCATAGGGAACAGTTGCAAAATGACAGCTCATATATACAGATATTTATAATATATATATATATATATATATATATATATATATATATATATATATATATATATATTCTCTCTTGTCAGATTATTAGTAAACTAAAATAAAATTGTAAAATATTCAAACAGCATTTTTTGCAGGTAGCCAATCCCTCCCCCACCAGCACTAGCATTCTCCATTACATTATTATTATTGTAAGTTTAAATGTGCATCATCTTAGAAAAAGACTAAACACTGACAGGCAGTTAAAACCTGACCCTGATAGGTTGTGAGATCAGACCAACAATGACACACTTTAGCTGAAGCATTGTGATCATTCTCCTATGTGAAGAATGCAACAGCACATAGACAACTGTCATGTTAAGTTATTACATTCACAATTTGTGAAACTGTGAAATGAGACACAGGCTACAAGCTGGATACTACTCCTATGTGAAGTGAGTGGTCCGATTCAAAGCCCTCTTACTACACTCAGTGTCCTACAGACTGCTAACAAGTGAAGTGCATCATGCAAGGCATCCTCCGGCCCATTAGTGATGGCTTTACTGCACATCAGCAAGTCAAATGGCATCATAAATACTCAGTCTGGGGATCTAAACCTCTTCTGCAACATCAACAGAATGATTTTGAGGGACAAGTATATGTCGCAGAAGATACTGCTGCTCTGGATCAGTCTCGCTTTCCAGATAAAGTTCATCCCTGTCTTTATTCAAGCACAACTCATATATATATGGATGGGAAACAGAAAATTTCCTCAGGTCTGATCCCTGTACTATTTATTGGACACAGGCATCTACTGATTGCTTTATTCCATGCATGGGTCACATCAAATTTTCAATGGTATGATCACAGTTATTCTCATTAGAGATAATATATAATTATTGACCATAGTATGGGTAAAGCCAATCTATAACCAAATGGAGTAGATTATTTCAAGCACAAAAAAGGAAAATGGCTAGGCTTAAAATGGCCCACAAGGGAAGGTAGCCTAGTACTTACCTATGAACCTATGAGTAATACCATATAAGCAAATGCCAATAAGTTATGCTCAAGCAATTGTAATCTTGTAACAAAAAATGACTTTAGGCCCTATATATATGTGTGCGTGTGTGTGTGTGTTGTTGAGTCTTTCGGCTTTTCCAGGTTAGGGGTCGCCACAGCGGAACTCCAGTCCGCTAATGATTGGCAGTAGATTTTTACGTACTGAGTTGCCAGCCCTGAAGCACAACCTTCAACGAAGGTATGCCCATTTATGCATGTCTCCGCATAGAAGACGTTTTAGCTGAGAATCGAACAGGACAACGTCTTACTGTGAGGCAACAATGCTATTGCAGCACCACCACCGCAGCTGTGTGTGTGTGTGTGTGTGTGTGTGTGTGTGTGTGTGTGTGTATATATATATATATATATATATATATACACACACACACACACACACACACACAGACACTGTACAAATACATACATACATACAGCGTAGTGTAATATACTTTCTAAAAAAACTCATCCACTCTACAGTCCATTGAAAACAAAATCTGCCGATTCATTCCAATTCCCTCCCTGCCCACCACACTGCATCACACTCTCCAAAGCCAAATAGTTACAAGGCTCCTTCCTTTCAAATTACTTTAACCAGGTACCTTTCCACCTCTTGCACTCAACTCCATAATAAAGCCACCCCATAACCTCCACAACGTCTCCCAATTACCTGCATCACTCCCCAAACCAAACTGCATTGTACTGACCATTCTGTCTCCATTCTTGGACCCAAACACTGGCAACCTCTCCCCTCTAAATTAAAGAAGTCTTCTCTTTCCCCAAGTCAAAAGACACCTCCATCAAAAGTCTGACTGCAAGTTCCACTGGACACATCACCTGACTCCCTCCACACCTGCATCAGTCCTTCTTTGATCTTCTGTTCTCCCCTGCTGCTTCCCTCTTATATTTACTAGTAAAATTAATTCACATTTGTTCTTCTACTCTGTTAATAATATTTACATATTGTGTCAGTTGTCTATAGGATAATCTGCCATATGGATCACTCAGTTTGTGAATTTGTTGTTTTATTTTTTTTGTGAATTTCTTCACCTAGGCTAGGCCTGTCAGTGGTCTGCTGTTATCAGTGTACTACCCCATTAAACAGACTAAATAAATAAATGTGATCTCATGTAAATAATATTGTAAATCATATTGTGACATGAGGCTCCTTCCTTTCAAATTACTTTAACCAGGTGCCTTCTTTGAGACAGTTACCAAGGCTATAGACGAGGGAAAGGTGGTCCACACAGCATACCTAGACCTCGTAAAGGCCTTCGACACCATTCCCCGCTTGGGTATTATAGACAAGCTCACTAGCCTAAACATAAACCCCTATGTCACGAGATGGGTTGCCAACTGGCTCATGGACAGAACCCACATAGTAAGAGTTGCAGGAGCTAGGTCTGACTCTAAACTGGTTACAAGTGGCGTTCCCCAGGGCTCAGTCTTAGGACTCCTCCTGTTCGGCATATACTTCTCAGAGGTACAGGCAAGCACAGGAGGACTATGGCTGACCAAGTTTGCAGATGACTGCAAACTAGGGGCTATAACTGACTCTCTGTCTGACAAAGACATCCTCCAAAAGGCTCCCACTGAGACAGATACCTGGTGTCAAAACCATGGCCTCAAACTAAATGCCAAAAAGTGCATAGTCATCACCTTTGGAAAAAACAAAGTACCCACAAACTACCACATAGGTGGTAGCCCCCTAAATACGGAAGACATAATAAGGGATCTGGGGACCTAAGTAGATAGTAACCTTTCCTTTGATAATCACATTGCCAAAGTGGTTAGAAAATCCTTCTATGTGGCCCACCTAATCACAAAAGGGTTTGCATCCAGATTGAAAGAGGTCATTGGGTCCCTCTAAGCATCACTCTTCAGACCCATCATAGAGTACAATGCCCCATTTGGGATGTACCTTACAAGACACCTGCAACAACTGGAAAGACCACAGAAGTTCCTCACCAAGAGGATCACTGGCCTCAAGCAGATGCCCTATGCAGCTCGACTGAAGAAACTCCAGCTGTACTCAGTTGCATATCACCTACTCAGAGGTGATCTCTGCCTGACATAAAAGGCCATGTCCAACCCAGAATTGATGGACATGCTCCACCTAAACAAAACCATATCCCTTCGAGCCATATGCTCCAGGGATCTAAACCTCACCTCAACAATACATAGGAAGTGCTGGAGGGATAGCTTCCTGTCCCAGAGACTTCCCATGCTCTGGAACAAGATTCCAATCTACATTAGGCAGAGCTCTTCGCTAACCCTCTTCAAGAGAAACCTTGACGAGTCGATGGGAAACAGAAAGTTTATCCCGGGGATCACTTCAATGGCTCTGCTGGACAGAGGCACAGGAACTAATCTAAGGTAGCGGTGAAAGCCAACACATTCCGGCTAGGCATATAAATGCCTTTGGGCAGATAGCCTCGTACCTACCTATGAACCTATGAACCTATGATGTTTTAAAAATATCTTGTAAATGATGTAAATGTTGCTGTACAGAAAATGTGTTTTTTCTTTAAGAAAAGACAGGTATCTCGGTATTTGTTAGAGAGGTTCCTTTAAACAGTGATGTTGACAAGCAATTACCTGTTTAATTTAATGTACAAATAGGAGGGCTATGGCCCTGGATAGATGCTGGCCTGTCAGTACGGGGGAGGGGGATTTTTGTACCTTGAACAGCTGTTCGGGGATGTGTGCCTGGGCCTTTCTTGCGGTTTTCACCAAATGTGTCATCTTTGTGACCTTTTTACTCTTTAGTTTAGATGCTGTGGAAGAGAAGTGACAAGCTGAAGGAGCCTGAGACAATCTGAAAACTTCTGCTGAAGAATCCAGCCAGGAAGCTGCTGCCTAAATTTATTTTTGGACTAAACCTAAAGTGGTGT
The DNA here is from genome assembly GCF_019279795.1 of Protopterus annectens. Taxonomy (NCBI): domain Eukaryota; kingdom Metazoa; phylum Chordata; order Ceratodontiformes; family Protopteridae; genus Protopterus; species Protopterus annectens. Next base: position 14,028,935 of record NC_056728.1, read on the forward strand.
CAGAATCTGTGTGTTACTTCTTTTTTTCATATCCTTAAGAAGAGATTTCACCATCGAACTGTTATTTTGCCTAATGTTTTAATTTAAAAAATATATATTTTATTGACAAAGTGCCTCTGCTACCTTGTTTTGATACTAAGATATATGTATAATTGCTCTTTATAGTCTAGATAACTTAGGATCTGTTATTATTCTGCAGTCTGCCAAATTCCCATCCACAGCTTGTTAGGGATACCTTCTCTCCATACCTCTCATCCTCTAAGAACAAGAAAACTGGACAAAGCTAAAAATAATGGGGGGAAAAAGACTCAGAATAGTGGACACATTTTAAATATTGTTCTTATAAACTTAGAAAGCTGCTAGAATAATAGGTTTTGAATTAAGCATGCATTTTCTGAAGGATATGATGTGTAAAACTGAAATATTCCGCAGTGCAAAAAGTCTTGAGCACACCACCATGGAAGTTTCAATATAAAAACACTAAGTATTTATTAAGAACTTGGTTAAAATCAAACTTAGGAAGCCGTATAAACGATAAGTGCTTTCAGCCGAAGCCTATATCAGATCATAGTTAGTAAGGCCTTCTCATTCATAAAATAAACTGAAGGTAACCAATCAGTGACAGTCATCCAGCCCACGCCTTTATTATCAACCAATCGATCATCTACCAATAATAACAATGAAAAATGACGAGCGAATAGAAAGAGCCCTTCCTTTCAAGATGGGCTTGAGTGGAACTATCGCATTCAAGCCAGGAATCCAGTCTGCTCTGAGGTGTATGAGCCAATTAACCTCTGCTGTTTCTGTGATATTATTTATGTCTCCACCTCTGATGGATTCAAAAATCCTCTTAATGGCTTTGAACTTAAAGGAGTGAGATGGATAACTTATAATATGGTTAGCTAGAGCATTCTTTGTATCCCTATGTTGTATATCTCTAAAATGATGCAAAATTCGGTTTTTGAAAAGTTAGTTCATCTTTCCAACATATTAGGCAGGGCATTTTGAACAAGTAGCAATGCAAACTAGATGCTTCATATTACAAGTAACATTAATATGCAAGAAGTATTCTTTATTCTTATTGGGGAGCATAAAACAGTTCGTAGTATCAGTATAAGAGCAGGCTTTGCACTTCCCACATCTATAGGTTCCTTTCTTCTGCTGGGGATTGCACTAATTCCTAGGTTTACCATCCTTGTTGCATAGCTAGCTTTGTTTATTTTTCATATTTAAAAAAAAAAACTGTGGTGTTTCACCCACAATGGAACGTAGCTTCTCATCTTCCATCAGTATTGGCCAGTACTTCTTGATGTTGCATATCCGCTTAGAATCTGTAGTACAGGTAAGCATACAGCTCACTGTTTTCTGGTCTAATCTCTTTTTGCATACATGTTCCCTTTTACTCACAGGTCTTTCTTTAGAGAAATAAGGGCATCCTTTAGTTTCCCAGATAGTTCCCTCTTCCTTAATAGTAGTGTCTTTTTACTATAACCCCCTATCATGAAGACAGCACTCTAGCCTTGCTTTCTCTAGATCATAGTCTGCATCCTTAGTACATAATCTGGAGAGTCGTGTAGATTAATTGCCCATAATATTTTTAAAAACAAATCTTGGGTGCATTCTACTTTTATGTAGGTAATGGTTCTTCCAGGTGTCTTTCCTGTAGATTGAAGTTTGTATACCTGTTAGCCGATCTAACATTACTCTAACGTCCAAGAAATCAGTTTTCTCTTTGGAATAATTAGCAACAACCCTCAGGAATTTAGTGGTACCATTAAGGTGTTCAACAAATTGTAGAAGTAGTTTGTCTTTTCCTTTCCATAAAACAAATATATCGTCCACAAAACATCCATAGAGCAATACATTTCCTAGCCCGGGGTTACTATTAAATACCTTTTCAGCCTCCCATTGTGCTAGAACTAAATTCGAATAACTACTGGCACAGGGGGGTGTTCATGGCTACCCCCCCCATCTTTGCCAATAGTATTCAGTACCACAGAAAAAATATTATTCAAGACCAAATCCAGCAGCATACGTATCATGAGTTGACTTTGTGGGATGATATAAACCTCCTTATAGCTTCAAGTCCATATACATTAGCAATAACTGTAAATAAATTACATACATCCTTTGTATCTAGTAATAGATCTGAATATTCCTGTACATCTTGCAAGGTGGATTGTAGTTTCAATAGGAAACTAGCCGTATCCTTCAGTACCACAGGAACTTGTGGTAGAAGTTGCTTTAGTTCTTTTTCTATGACCATAGATAATGGTTTGGTGGCCCACCCCCACCCTGCCACAATAGGACACACCAGGGGATTAGTTGGGTGTTAATATGAATTTTTGGTAAACCACTGATAGATGGAATTAATTACTTCAAAAAATCATATAGCTCTTTACTTAGCTTGCCTTCTAAAAGCATCTCATACAAAGTGTCCTTCACATTATTAATAATTTTATCCACTTCTTTCCGATTAATCCTTTTATATGTCTTCTTATCACTCAATATTTCTTTAATTTTTCATGATACCATATAGAGGTCATCACGACCACAGCTCCACCTTTATCTGCTGGTCTAATTACGATGTCATCTTTAGCTGCTAATTCAGTTAAGGCTCTGTTTTCACCAGCTGTCAGATTGTTAAAATGTTAGTTACATCTAGTAACCTGTCTCAGGGCTCCTACTTCATTCTCACAAAGTCTAATAAACAATTCCACTGCCGGATGATTAACAGGTATGAAGGTACTGGGTATCTTATAATTGGTCTTCTTCTCTTGTAGATCATTACCAAAAATACTTTTTAAAGTAATATTCCTTCCAAAATATTTACTGTCCAACACAAACTCACTCCGGTTAGATCGCAATGACGGTATGAACGTTATGCCTTTGTTTAAAACTTGAATTTGTTCTTTACACAACCAAACCTGTGATAAATTCACAATCAATTTGTTGCTGTGCCCTTCTAAAAAGCTGGTTTCTTCCTTTTCCTCTCCTGGCTGACAGACCTGGAGGTTCTGTTCATAGTCTGTTTGATAAAAACCATCAGGCTTTGAAAAAGGGGGGCGTGTACCACTCCTTCCTTTGGTTGTGTTCCTGTGTCTGTTGGTAATGAATATGTTTCCTTATTACTATTAGCGCTGTTGTTAATACTCTTCAAATATATGTCACTATTTGGTTTCCTTCCACATTCCAAAGACACGTAGTAGGTGAATTGGACACTCTAAGATAGCTGCAGATGTGAGTGTGCATGTGAATATGTGGCATGGAAGAACAGCTGCGGCAAGGCTTGCTACCCGGCAGTGTGAACCATGGGTCTAGATGAATATCAATGATGAAGTAACACCCCGACCCCAAAGGAGTTGAGAATGGATGTATGGATTTAGTGATGTCATTCCTCAATGATTTGCAGAAAATCACACATATTATGAGGATGCATCAGACACAAAATGTAAAAATCTGGACATTTGAGAGGTATCCTTCCTCCACACAACACATCACAAGGAATACTTGCACCCTAACAGCATGTCAACTGTTGGCTGCACATTGACAGCCATCCACCCTTCATCCAGTAAACTATGCCACACCCTAGACTTTGCCCCTTTCTTGCTTTCTATTTTCCTTCCTATGGAGGGTTATTGTTAATAAATGCAATAGGACACATGTAGCTGCAGCTTACACAGCATGTTGGTTTGACCAGGGCTTGGTCTGTGCCAGGGATTCCACAGGCCATCTTCCAAATTACCTATACAGTGTGTGTGTGTGTGTGTGTGTGTGTGTGTGTGTGTGTGTGTGTGTGTGTGTGTGTGTGTGTGTGTGTGTGTGTGTGTGTGCATGCAAGTGTATACATCCTGTGACACTGGGGTCTTGTGTGGAATTAGTTTCCTTCCTAAACACATAGTGAAGTCCTGGACGCCTTCCCCCCATACCCCTGAATCAGATAAAGCAGGTAATTAGAGAATGAATGACTACTTATAATACTTCCCTTAAGCTAGTCATATTTAAATTGTCTATTTTAAATGCTAATATAAGTAGCATTAAATAATTATCTAGTGTGAGAAAATAATACATATGGCCTGAAATATTAGGATGTAAAAAGAGTGACACTGCTATTAGGAAAAGGTAGATTATTATCCTCTTTACAGCTGCTCAGTGAAACTTGTCTCATGTAGAACATCAGATACCTATTTATGGAATGCATATTCACAAAAATATAGTGAAGATGATGGCTTTTTGGAGGACATGAAAAATGCGGTGCGCTGTCAGTATTACAAGATCTAAACCAAAATATGTGAATATTAATATGTATCTATCCAATGCCCTGGACCAGCTCATTCTGACCTTCACTAGAGGAAGCAACATCCTTCACCTGGTTATTACTAATATGGGTGACTGTTCCTCTACACCAATAGTCAAGCCCTCCCTGGTCAGATCCGACCATAAACTAATCACCATGGAAATCCACATCTCACCCACACCCCCCACAAGGGTAACCACCTTGAAAAACTTCTCCAAAGCTGTCTTTGGGCTCCTAAAAAGAAGAAGTGGCTAACTTCACGGCACCCATGCCAATGGAAAATCGCTACATGACTGCTGAATCATACACCAATGAACTGTACAAACATGTACATAAATGCATGGAACTAGCCATACCCAACAGAATCAAGATGGTCTCCTCCAAAAAAAAAAAGGAAGCTAATCTGGTAGTCCCCTGCCATTAATAAACTCTACAACACAGGGGTGGCTCATGCTATTGGACTGCAGGACTGCAGCCCTCCCACCTAGAAACAAAAGAAATAAAAATAAATTGTGAAACATAAAACTAAAAAAAAAAATTTACAAGTACTGGAATTTCCTCGCATGTGCAGATACACTCAGACTGCCCCGCAGATGCCCAGGAATCTGTGGGAACTCTGACTGCCTGAGTCAGCAGTCCAGATACAGGGAAGGTGTTTTCTGCCCCGCAGATGCCCAGGAATCTGTGCGGTAGACGACCGCACAGAACAGAGGTGCTCCGGACTGCTTGATCCGCAGACAGGACAAATCGAAGCTCTCTCTCAGGGAGCACAGGACCAATCAGGAGAGAGGTAAGCTGAGTTTGAAGCATTGAAGTCGATCTGGACCTTGTGTGTGGCTTGCAGGGAAGCATTGAAGTCAGTTGAGCGTGTTCCGGACAATGGAGTTTTGAAGCAGGAGAGAGGTAAGGTTTGCTGAAGTCGGTCGAGTTCCGGACAATGGAGTTTTGAAGCAGGAGAGAGGTAAGGTTTGCTGAAGTCGGTCGAGTTCCAGACAATGGAGTTTTACTGCTTCAATCAGGAGAGAGGTAAGGGTGTGTATGTGTGTGTCGATAAATCAATGTTGAAGTCTACAGCTACTAAATACTGCACATATAGTTTATTGAATATTTTTTGTTCATTTAATGTATTTATATCTTCATATGAAATGTAGAAATATCACAGGAGACTGAAGTTTTATTTCCAGATGGTGCCTGAGCATTAAATAAACGTATGCATTTATGATCTTCTGATAACCATTATACATACTAGATAAGAAACAATGGAATGGTATGACATCTATAAATAAACAATGTGATGGGAAACAAACATTTCCTGAAAGGAGCTAACATGCTGAGAGAACTCCATGAATTAGAAGCAGCATATCAGACAAAGTTAGAGCAAAACAAATAACTGTAGGATACGAGGAAAGAATATGAAAAGCAGCTTAACAAAACAATGGTGCTCAGAATGCCCATTGTTAAGAGAAGTACAACACCCTGACATACAATACATGTAACAGATGTTGTCTTGGCGTACACCTACAACCGGAGCCAATAAAACATTCATTGAAATTTGGATTTACATGCACTGCAGAGACGTAGCATATGCAAACAGAATGTGGACTGACTGGTCAGTAGTAAGAAAATAATTCCAAGAAGAACAGGAAAAAGCAAAGGATATATTGTGTGAATGATATAAGAATGAAAGGAGGCAGAGGTTAAGATATAATGTGCATCTATAACAGGATATGACAACACCATCAGCACATCTTAGGTGCAAAAGCCAATAGATCTGTAGAAATAGACAGACTGGGAAAGAATCAGTCTGTTTGGCCATGGCCAACACTGTGTGTGTGTGTGTAAAAATGCCCCTGTTAACACATAGTGGTGGGTAGCGATACTCAGGCTTGAACCCTGTACCTTGAATGTAGGCGGCAAGGACCTGAATTCCCTACCCACCACTATTTGCAAAAAATTGCAGATTTTTGCCTCATACTTGTTCTGTTCCTCATAAAATCTGTGGTTTCTGTATCTTCAGTTTTCCTTGCAAAGGTCAGTAGTGCAGTGGTACACTGATAGCATTGTTGCCTGATAGCTACAGGTTTTCTGGTTTGATTCTTGGCTGGGGTGCCTTCTGTGTGGAGTCTGTATGTCCTTCTATCCTATACAAAGATGTTTCTCCCTGCTCTGGTGAAAATTGGCTTTGTTTTGTTCCAAGTCAGACTAGTTTCCTGGTTAACAAATGTTTAATAACAGGCATTTGAATTTCAGACTTCATATTCTTGAGAAAGTACATGGTAAAACAACCTTTTATTCTAGCAGTTGTCTAAGTTTATAACATGGATATTTGAAATGTGCCCATATTTTTGGGACTGTATTCCCCCATTATTGGCCTCGTCCAGGTATTTTGTGCTACGGTTGAGAGCTATGGTGAGAACTGAATTCACTGAATGTTTGGGAGCTGTATTCCCCCCATTACTGGCTTTGTCCACATGTTTTTTGCTAAGAGGTTGAGGGCTATGGTGAGAACTGAATTCAGTGAATATGTTTGGCAGCTGTATTCCCACATTATTGGCTTTTTTTCAGGTGTTTTTTGCTAAGAGGTTGACAGCTATGGTGAGAACTGAATTCACTAAATGGTAGCCATTTAGATTTGTCATCCTCTGTTTCAGCTGATTTGACATAGTGGTATGTTTCTCTGACTGTTTTGCACAGGGTCTCCTGGGTTCAAGACGTGGCAGTGAAATGTATGGTGGTAACACAGCATTTTATTCTAGCAACTTTCCAACATTATACAAGCAATGTTTAAAATGTGTCCCTAGTTTTTGGCCTTTTGTCCCCCCCCCCCCCAGTAAATGTTGGCTTTTTCCAGATTTCTTGTATTGCAAAGTTCAGATATACAGCTGAGTGTCGAGTAGAATTTACAAGGAGCTGAGAGCTGCAGGGGAACAAAAGTTTAGTGCTGCTTATGCTAAGTCTGTTTGCATTGTTAATAGCACAACAGGTAGTATACTTGCTTTTGATGCAGAAGCTGTGGGTTCTACTCCCACAGTAGGTAGATGTATTGCTGATACTGTACTGTGTTGTAAAGGGGGTGGATGCTACAGTTCTTTTTGGCAGAGATACCTAGTAACTATGAACCTGTTATCAGTTTGCTATCCATTCCCTATTGCGGTATTACTAGCTTATCATTTTTTTAATGCATGCAACAAAGGCAATTTATTCTTCAAGGACAACAGGCACTTTATTTGTTGATGAAACAATGGCATATAAAGTTGTTTGCTAGCAGCAACCTCTTTATTAGTTACAGATTTCTTTAATGTGGATTTTACTACTTCAGAGATTGTGCATATTTACTGATACTGGTGGACTATAGAAGGTTGAGTAGACTTTTTATGATAGAAATGTTCTGAATTGGGCAGTTTTGTCATTGGTGTATGGATTTTGTTTCATTGTTTACTGGGAAAATGTTCAAAACAATAAATTTAAAATGCCCTCTAACAACTGTACTGTATTGTACAAGGAATATAATGTAATACAGTCAGGAAGGTGTATCAAAGAGCATGTGTATGTTTCGTGTTCAAGGGGCCTATGATTTTGAAAACAGCCCAAAGTTAATCTTTATCTGCACTGGCAAAATGTATTTTCTTTGAATGTGGGTTTCAATGCTGTTTCAATGCATGTGAGTTTCAAGGGCAGAGAAGTTTTAATGCTAAGTCTATTTTCATTGTGAGACTGCATTGATTTGTTTAACAGATATCTATTAGGGTTTGTGCTGTAAAATGCAAAATAAAACTTTCAAATGAAATCTAAATCATCGCAGAAGTAAAGCAGTATGCACATTACAGTGTTTATGGTAAATGGGGAAAAATGACCAAGGAATGAGACATTGGAATGACTGCAGGGGGGAGGTTCCATTCGACCATGATTTTGTGAGGGGGGGGTAGAAAACTCAGACAGCCCTGGTTGAACTATACCTCTCAGTTGTCCATATTTTTGCATAATGAATAGATATTTGCTTCTTATTTTTGGTTTGTTCCTCATAAAATTTGTGGTTTTCTAGCAAATCATTTAGGAATGAAGTCACTAAATGACAGACATTGAGTTTCAGATGTCATAACCTTCAGAAAAATGCATGCTAATGCAAGACCTGTTATTCTATCAACTGTCTTAAGTTTATACAAGAGCAATTTTTAGTAGTGTTTGTATGTTCCCCCAATATATTTTGCCTTGTCCAGATTTCCTGCATTAAGAGGTTGAGAGGTACATGCAAATCGCTTTGTAGAATTAGGAATAGCCAAACCTCTCAATTGTCCCCAATTTTGGCTCAATATGTTGCTCTCCCCTAATAATCCCTCCTCAAAATGGCAATTTTGGAAGAAAACATGGAGGGTTTACAATTATATATAACTGTACTGATCAGAGTTATAGATTACTTTTATTTCAGAAATGCATGTAGATGCTCTTATTTTTTTAGCTGCTCAAGTTAACAGTGTTAATATTAAAAGGTTGTCCCTTTGTTGACAGGTTCCCAGCTGTATTGTGTGGCAAGTTTATATTTTGCATCACATTTTTCATCTGTTTTTCATAAAATTGTGATTTTCTGGCAAATTAGTGGCAAGTCATTAAAGACTGAAGTTAGAAAATAATGGCAGACATTTGAGTTTCAGATTTCATACCCTTCAGAAAATTCATACTAATGCAAGACCTACTACTGTTCTATTATCTAAGTTAGTAAGAGCAATATTTAAAAATTGTCCTTATTTTGGGGCCTCGTTCTATGTATGGCTTTGTCCAGATTTCGTGCTTTGAATTTGAGAGGTATAAGTGTCAGAGCCATCACCGTCAGCCAGAGACATTTCAAATTGTGACATACTTGTTGCACCCCACTCCCCATTGTAGTGGCTTTGGATGTGTCCAAGAAAGGCAAGGAGCAGTTATGCAGAGTAAGTGTGCAGAGTATTCCCCCATCCAAGGTAGACCACAAGTATGACCGTGGCTTTTCATCTGTCCTTGATTTTGCAGAATGTTCTGGTTTTCTGTCATATTTTTATACTGTTGATTTATGCTTCTTATTATTCAGGAAATGCATGCTGTCACAGTGCCCTGTTGCTCTGTTTAAATAGCAATGATTTAATGACCATCAGGTAAGCTTGTCGGAGATTGTAAGATGCAAGTAAGCTTTAATAAGCATACTATTAAAGAATTACCAGCATTGAAAGCCTTTTCATTGTTGCCATGCAGAGAATATTTACATAACTAGATAATGTATAAGCCTTGGGTATTGAAATGCATATGACAGTATTTGTAATAAAGGACAGGATTACAGTATTTTCAGAAGCTCATTACATTTGTTGGAGACTTGCAGTCATCTTTTGTTGGAGACTTGCAGTCATCTTTGCAGGCTTTACCCGTAAACTAAACAGAATGCCAATCTATCATGTGTGGTCCATAACTTGTGCAGGAATCCATTAAGCAATTTATCTTGAGCTTGTTTCTTGTTTGCTGTTCATTTTTTACTTTGATCATGTCTTCCCCATGAAACAAGTAGATAGTTGTGTCAGGCAGCAGGTCTTTTGGATAAGAAACATTTTTACAAGTGGGGGTATCACAGAGATTGCTACTTTCAGCATGTTACGTGGTAATTTTATAAAGCTGAATATAAATTATAATTAGAACTGCAGTGCAAGGAGTAGTGGTTTGAGTTGAGTGCTGCTTGTTTTTTTATACTTGATTTTGACTGGCATTCCAGTAATGTATTTAAAAAGTAATTTATTTTTTTTCATGCCTCACAACCTGTTTCCATCTGGATATTAAGTAAGTTGTCATGTAGCCAATGCATTGAAATATTTTTTTCTTCTACACTTCATTTTGTCTAGATTGGACTCTCATAATGACTGTTTGGCACCCAGGGCAGTGTATTTAATTAAAGTTCCAGTTGTTGTGGTTTTGAACATAGATCCACCCCTTTCTAGTTGGCCAAACCCCTTCACATTGGCCCCACCCATTCAGCTGTCTCCTGCAGCCCTCCTTTAATTTGAAGTCACCAGCCACCACTGCTACAACAGAAGGAAAAAAACTGTTGCAGAAAAAGGTGAAGTCCCAAGACTGGAAAAACTCCCTTATTTGCCTCAACAAAAAGTTGAGATCCCTCATCAAATCCTCCAAAGCCAGTTATGAAGGCAGAATTGTGGCAAACACTAAAAACAACCACTAAACCTTCTATATTTATATCAAGAACCTCCACATCAATGCCCAGATTTGCTCTGAGTTACTGCACAATGGTACCTCCTATACTGAGCCAAATGATAGTGCCAACATACTGGCCGACAGATTCAATGCCAACTTCACCCCTCCCCCAAAGCACCAATCACAATACAGGAAGAATGCCAGGCTCCCAGCATTACTGCAGCACAGGTTAAAGCTGCATTGTCCAAGGCCAAGAATACAGCTTCCATGGGACCCATTAATATCCCTGGCTGTGTTCTAAATGAACTACAAAGCAAACTGGCACCACATCTGTGTGCCCTGTTCAGTCACAACATCACCTCAGGCTTTGTCCCTACAGAATGGTGCACTGCAACAGTCATCCCTCTCCATAAAGGGGAGCGACTACAGACCCTGGGAATTATTGTCCCATTAGCCTGATGAATCTGATATGTAACGCTATGGAGCACATCATCATGGACCTGATTAACAAAGATATAGGAAATCTCAAAACTCTATTGGCTTTGTGAAAGGGAGATCATGCCTGTTCAACCTGGTTGACTTCTTTGAGTCAGTCACCAGGGCTGTGGATGAAGGTAAGGCAATGCATACAGCCTACCTCAATCTGGCCAAGGCCTTTGATACCATTCCTCACTCGAGAATTATTGATAAACTCACCAAACTAGGTATCAACCCCTATACCACTAGGTGAGTTGCAAATCGGCTCACAGATAGAACACACAGTGCGAAAGTAGCAGACTCCAAGTCAGACTGCCAACCACTCATGAGTGGAGTCCCATGGGGATCAGTCCTGGGTTCGGCATCTACTTCTCAGTAGTCCAGGCCAACACAAAGGGACTCTGGCTGACCAAGTTTGCAGACAACTGCAAGCTGGGAGCCATTATTAACTCCCCAAGTGATACAGACATCCTACAGAAAGGCCTCACTGAGACCAATGACTGGTGTCGAAACCATGGTCTTAAGCTTAACGCCAAAAAATGTGTTGTCATCCCCTTTGGTAAAAACTCAGTTCCCACTAATTACCATAACAATAGGAGTCCACTGAACACTGAAGGTGGTATAAGAGATCTGGAGATGCAGGTTGACAGCAACCTCTCCTTCAACCACCACATTGCCACTGTGGTCAGAAAGTCCTTCTGTGTGGCACATCTCATTATCAAGGGCTTTGCATCCAGGAAGAAAGAGGTCATTGTCTCTCTCTAGTCTTCCCTCATTAGACCAATCATCGAGTATAATGTCCCATTTGGCATGTACCTCACTAGGCACCTGCAACAGCTGGAGAGGCCACAGAAGTACCTCACGAAGAGGATCCTAGGCATTAAACACATGTCTTACATGAACAGACTCAAAAGACTACAGCTATTCTCTGTCTCATATCACCTACTTAGACGCAATCTCTGCTTGACTTACAAAGCCATGTCTGACCCAGCTCTGTTAAAAATGTTACCTCTAAAGAAATCTCAATCCCTCCACACCACACCCTCTAGAGACCTCAACCTCTTTACCACAATCAACAGAACATGCTGGAGGGACAGGTTCCTCACCCAGAGACTGCCCATGCTCTGGAATAGACTTCCCATTACATATAAAGCAGAGCACCTCACTGGTCCTCTTCAAGAGAAATCTTGATGGGTGGATGGGAAATAGAAAGTTCACCCCGGGGATCACTCCAGTGGCTCTATTTGATAGAGGTACTGAGAACTAACGTCGGGCGGCACGATGCCAGGGCACTTCTATGGGCTAGGCTTGTAAAGGCTCCAGGGCCATTAGCCTAGTACACACCTATGAACCTATCTGTACAAAAATAAGGCAGTGATTATAGGTCAACTTTCAACATTACAGGCATGAAAAAGATCAAATGGCAGTTTAAGTTCATGGCATTAGAAGCTTGGCCATGTCTATACTAACATTTCTACTGTTTATGCCACACCATCCAGTCTAGCCTGCATCTGTCCATCCATAGCAGCAGAGGCATGCAAAGAACTCACAGCACTGTAACACACCCACTGTACACAGCCCTATTTCCTACCTCATTCAGATGTCCTGTTAATCTATATGTGCCTTAGAGTTTAAAAGTTGAGAGACACTGCAGCATCACAGAACCAATTATGGATGATTACACTTTGTACATAAATTAGTTGTACAACTATCTATGACAAGGGGGAGGTAAAAGGGGTAAAATGTGAGTGTGTGTGTGTGTGTGTGTGTGTGCGCGCGTGTGTGTGTGTGTGTGTGTGTGTGTGTGTGTGTGTGTGTGTGTGCATTTATGAGTGTGGTAGATCTGTCTAGATCACAGTGTAGACTGGATGATGTGGAGCAGAATATCTCTCAGTTGTCCCTGAATTTGCAGAAAATCCCTGATTTTACCTCACATTTTGCCCTGAACCTCATAACATTTTTGATTTTCTGGTAAATCACTGAAGATTACTGTCTGTCAATAATCTCAGACATTAGTTTCACGTTTTTTGCTCAAAAAATGCATTTTTATACAAAATGTTTTATTCTGTTAATTTTTTTCTGTGAATTATATTAATGTTTAGGCAGGGGACTTAGCATGGAGTGAGGGATGGAAACTTTAATATGGAAATGAGTGCAGATTGTGATCCCATGGTGTACATATTAATGATGCATGAAGAAAGAGTTTTTATATGAAAGCTGACAAGGCCACAGGTGAAGAAGACTTGCATTCACTTAAGGAAGCTGTGAACAGGAGGCCCACAAAAAGAGATGGTAGGTATGGGGCACCTTACAGGTGATGCCCATCTGGGTTCATGCTTACAAACGGAAAGGTGGAGAAACATAATGGGTTTGCTGCATTTAAGATTATCAACACATTCTAGAATGAGGTGCTGGTAGAATTGTTGGTAATGCACAGCAGTGCTTAGGAATTCTGAACAGTATAAGAGATGTGCTTCCTAGTGTCCTAATGACCTTTGAGAAACTGGATTTGTATAACCCCATGTTCAAATTTTCTACTTCCTAAACACATTTGAATTTTTTGAAAGAAGTTGACTGACTTCTTCTAACTGTAAGGGGAAGTTATTTCAGCTTTCTGCCCCTGCAAAGATGGTTTGTTGCTTCTCAGAGCAGTAAAGGAAAATCATACACAGAACAAAATATTTCAGAGATGCACAGTGTTACTTGTTTTCTCTGTATGTTAGACAGAACTCTATGCCAAGGAGCTAAAAAAGTTTAAAAAATATACCAGCAGTTTCTGCACTATTAATTAGCTTTTAGTTTGCAAGCAAGAAAATCTAAACCACCAGAAAGAAAATATTGGAGCATGTTCTTTCAAAGGCTGCACGTCTCCTATTGCATTGGTTACTATTGGTAGGAATATGTGTACACCGAGACAGGACATTTCTTTTCCTCCCTCCAATACTTTTGGCTGTTTTCATAGACATTTATATTACTTTTGTGATATAAAGAACAACATACTTCCTCTCTCTCTGTCTCTGTATATATACATATATATATATATATACATATATATATATATATATATATATATATATATATATATATATATATATATATATATATATATATATATATATATATATATATATATATATATATGGGTCTGCTTTTTTTGGTCGAAAACACATTTGGTCGAAACCAACTTCACTAAGCACACTTGACTGAAAACTCATTTGGTCGAAACTCATTGCATCAAAAGTAATATATGGCCTTTACCCCACTGTAGTGTGATCCTGGAGTTAGAATATAAAATAAGGGGGGGTAGCCCCCCCCCCCCCACATAGTCTGAGTTTATATTGCCTTGTGGAAAGAGTTATTCATTGCACTTGTCAATATACATGTCTGTGGTTTAAAACATTTAAAATAGGTCACATCACCCAATGTGGGGGGCTTTGCCCCCCACACCCCCCCTTACTTTATAGTCTAACTCCACGATTGCACTACAGTGGGGAAAAGGCTATATATAACTTTCGTTGAAATGAGTTTCGACCAAATGAGTTTTCAGTGAAGTGAGCTTTCAGTCAAGTGTGCTTAGTGAAGTGAATTTCGACCAAAGTAGACCCATATATATATATATATATATATATATATATATATATATATATATTTATATATATATATATATTTATATATATATACACACACACACTTATGAATCCTTCTCTGTTATGCTCACTATTCAACACATCAAAGCAAGTTTTCTTATTCAATTCATATTGAGTTACTTAAGGAAATTTCAGCAAGTGACAATATTGTAGTACAAAATCTATCAGTAAACCTCAAAAGTATTTTTTGCAGGTGGTAAGCTCCATTGTACCCTCCATATGGGGAGAAATCCCTCATATATCTCAAAGGTATGCACACTCCCACCACTACAGCACAATAATGTGGAAGTGTAAACCCTGATTTCACTAAAAGTGGTTTTCAGTAAAATTACTTCATTGTACCAACACTTGCTGACAGTTCCTTTGCAAACCTGTTGGCTCCCTTCTTATATACCAGCACTGCCTGATTCTATAACTCAGGATGCTAAGTGAAAGTCATTGTTACAGAATTGGTAGAAGTTTTTTTGAACATTTGTTAAATGTATAAGCCCAATGGACTCAAGTGTCCCTTTTCAGGGGTAACCCAGGAGCACTATCAGGGTAAGTGATTTGTCCAGCAACTCTCAACCAGCAAATGAATGTGAAAGGAATCAAACCTTGCACCCCTTAATTATAGGAAGACATTCATAATCATTTCAGAACCTTAATCCTCTGTGGTAATTGTATCTTTCCTCTGGACATAAAGGCTGACAGTCAAATCCCTATTTTCAGATTGAACTGATACATAAGATGCCTTTTCCAAGCTGAATGTAAGTAGGGTTGCAAATGGATTATTGTCGTACATTCAGTCACTTCTTAACACAATGTGCATAATATGGCTGCTGAACCTTCTTTTTTATTTCAGTGGTGGGGATAGTTGATGATCAATACATTCTCTTTCAATAAAATCATAAATAATTAGTTCTACACACATCTCTACGGTTACTGAAACATTTGATTTCTTTATTCATTCCAAGTTCTCGTCCTTCAGTGCTTTGCTAGTGACTGCAATGTTGCTTTCTTGCATGACAGCTAATCATTTTACCTAAATAATATTTATTAAAGGTGCTTGTGTAGACCATTTTATCATATAAGCAATATTAATGTTTTTTCTCCTGCAAATTTAAATCATTTAGTATTTCTCTCCTTTATTTTTCATATACAAGTTCACTACTATTTAATTTTCTGTGAAGACTTTACCATTCATTTCTTTTCAGAAATCTGCCTCAGTGACTAATAATCAAACTTTCTGCTGCTCTGGGCCAGACTTTTTGTTTATGAATCATTCTCTGCTGGCAATATACAAATTACAATGAAGTTATTGTTATCATTTTAAATGAATCTGTAAGACAAAGCCTACTTCCCACACAGAATATGCATTATGCTCTGTATCATCTTGTCATTTTTTGTTCCTGATGGATACAAATTTCAGACATACAGTTTATTTAAGCGTTCATTTGTCTGCAAACCAACATTTAAATGGAAGTTTGTCGTAAATTGTAAAAAAGATTTTTTTTAATCAGACTAGAGGTATCATAACTTTCCTCTTTGAAGTTTTGAAAACTTATTTTTGTAATTTTGCTTTGACTTGCAGATGATTTTTGCACAGCAATTACTAACTTAATAGCTATCATGGGTGATTATTAGAAGCATGTAAAATAAGGTTGTCCAATTTACAAAGTCTTGTGGAGGAGTTTAAAATGTCTCTTTCTGTTCACTTTCTAATGATTAATATTATATTTTATATACAGGTTTAACTGCCACAGAATAGGGCAGTGTGTGCACAGTATCTTTTCGCTACCTTGCCCTCGCTAACCTAGTAGTACTTAATGATACCTGGTGATTAATTGAGGTTTATTGTTGTTTTTAACTGCTGCTATGTGCTCATGTTATGACTTGCTGTAAACCTAATGTAGACCTGGAATAAGTTACTATAATAAGAGCCGTGTTAGTCACTGAACTGCTATAGGCTAATATTACCTTGTACCTGAAATTCTCAGGAAGTGTGCTATTTTTATCGGTTGAACTCTAAAATAGTATTGTTTGATGGCCACATTAGCTTTGCCTTTAAGATACTAACATGTGTTATTCAGGTTTGCCTTATAGCAACTTTTATTTTCACTGCCTGACTCAGTGTTTACAGCTTCTTTCCTAACAATGAGACTTATCTAGTTAGTCTATCTCTGCCTTCACTGCTTTCTTACCAAATGAATGTATATATGTTTTTCCTGCTTATCTGAAATTACCTGTACCCTTAATGCTAAGTTACTGTTTATCTATATTACATATTTTTCTCTCTCTCCCCTATATTCTACCCAGCTCTCCAGCCTGTGTATCCTGTTCTAAGAATTAAGAACCTACCCCACTTTATTTACCTGCTGTGTTACCCTAAAACCAAGGACTACTGCCATAAAATCTCTGCACTCCCACCATTTCAAGGAACAAGAAAGTATGTGGTCTCCTACAGCTGATAGTAAAGCCTAACTTTGTCAATAGTATTTTACTAAGGCTTAAAACACACTTCCCAGCCAGGTCAGCCAGCAGCCATATCCTTTCTGAACTCTGTAACCTATATACCACTTATTCTTTTCCCTTATTGTTCCCTCCTCTGTACCACTTACAGGCCCTACTGTATTCCTAGTCCAGCTACCCCCTTTAGGAACTATGGCACACATATCCTCACCCACTAGGTGGCGCACTATCTACCTTTTCTTTTTTCCTATGTCTACCCCCCCTTTTTGGTTCTACTTAACAGCCTTTTTCTTCCCCTATTCTTGCTCCTCATTCTATCCCACTCTAACCTCATTCTTTCTCTATAGCTACCAAGGTTTCTTTTTCCTACTATCTATTACTGACTTACTATCCCCCTTACTCATCCCCTCCTTACTTACCTTCAGCAGTCAGCCATTCACAGATTGTTTCTCTAGACCTTCATCCCTCACTTGTCTCTTCCCACTCCATTCGCCCTGCGGGCTCACTCCACTCCCCTACCCTACCCCCAAATCACACCCACCCCCAGTACACCTGACATTATACTTCCCTAGCCACAGCCCCAACCCTCAGCAACCAATCAACCACCTCCATCGCTCTTATCACTTAACAAGTTTTGCCTCCTTTTGTTAACCCAATCTGTTTTACATTTAACTATCCCTCTCTCAGCCCCACCACACAACTGGTCTTCACTTCTGCCAATTATCTTAATCTCCTCATTCCCTTTACCCCTCACTATGTATAGCCACTGCTGGTCAACACACCTGAACATCCTTCGCCTATCCATTGGGCTAACCTTTCTATTGATATCTCATGTCGTAACTTGTTATGAATCCCTAACCTTTGCTAAATTTTAACACCACCTAAAACAAACAAGCCCATTCACTCCTATAACCTCTCT
Organism: Protopterus annectens; assembly: GCF_019279795.1. Classification (NCBI taxonomy): domain Eukaryota; kingdom Metazoa; phylum Chordata; order Ceratodontiformes; family Protopteridae; genus Protopterus; species Protopterus annectens. The sequence goes on from NC_056728.1 coordinate 14,046,894, forward strand.
AACACACAGCAACATAACATCTTCTTCATCCTACCTTCTACCACAGTTTCATAGACTAACCCATATTAAATATCACTAATTGAGAAAAGCAGACCCTTCTCTCTGTAAACTTATCAAACTATCATTTAACCCTCATAATTGTTTACTGCTACATGGTGACATCTACCCTGACCCTCGTCCTAACTATACTACCCTTAATACTTCTCCAGCAAATATTTCTACTCCTCTCTCACTCCCAAAAAGCCCAGACTCCCTACTTATAGGTCACCTAAATATACGTAGTGTTAATAACAAAGTAACCCAGCTACATGCCCTATTAGACACCTATTCCTTTGAATTCTTATGCCTCACTGAAACTTGGCTTAAACCCAGAACTAAAGATAATGACATTATCCCACCAGGCTATAACATTCTCAGACATGACCGTCTAAATAAAAAGGGTGGTGGGGTAGCAATACTGTTCAAATCTGAATTGAAGGTCACAGCACTAGATACCCATGCACCACCACCAAATAATGCTGAAATTCTAACCTCTAAACTACAAATTAATACAAAAAAGCTATATACATTATTTGTTCATATAACCCCCAGGTATTAACATCAGTACTCTTGAAAATATCCTCAGCTGACTGTCCATGTCTCTACCACAAGAAACCATACTCCTTGGTGATTTCAATATTGATTAGAATGGATGTACCACTGCCAACCCAATTACTCATATAAACCTCTTTGGCTTCCAGCAAACCATTACCTTCCCTACCAGAACCCACAAACCTAGCAAGAAACAAACCATATTAGATTGGATACTAGTTAATAGTAACCCCCATGCCTATAAAACAGGTATACTCCCCGACAACATAAGTGACCACTCTCCTACTTTCATTACTGGGCAAAAGACCTACTTTCACAATCAAATAGCATTTAGAACTACTAGAAACAGGATAGACTTCAACCCAGATAACTTCCAAGCTGAGCTCAAAGCTTGCAATTGGTCACCCCTAAAATGCCTACCTCTTGACGATGCAGTTTCTTTCTTTAACAAAAAATGTTTGCAAATCCTAGACCTCCATGCTCCCACTTGCACTGTTAAAATTAAAAACAAACAAGCTTTCTGGCTCTCTAAGGACACAAGGCTTAACATTCGACTAAGAAATAAGCTCTGGCCTAAATGGAGAAAAACTAAAAACCCTAATGACCACCCTAACTTTAGAAAACATTGTAATACCACAAAAAAATCTATATTCCTTGACAAAAAGAACTACTACCTCAAATTCCAACAGACCCAACAGCAAAACCCACAGAAGTTCTGGTCAGGAATCAATAAACTACTCCATCCAGGACAGTCCAAAACACCCACCCCCTCATACTTAACTCAAATTTCTCCCCACCAAATTGCTGACACCTTTAATAAAATTTTCTCTGAAACAGTACAATCACTAGCAAATACCTTTCCACCTGTCACCACCACCAAACTATCCTCACTAACTAACTTGCCCCAAACATTTAACCTCCAGCCTGTTCCAACATCTCTCATACACTCCCTACTTCTCAAACTTAAACCATGTGCACCATCAGTTGACTTCCTCCCAGCTGAATACCTGTAAATTGCAGCTGGTGTACTTGCCTACCCTATTTCTATCTTAATAAACAGAACCATTTTGGAATCCTATGTCCCATCCATCTGGAAAGTTTCACATATTATCCCCTTGCATAAGGGAGGTACCTCTAATGACTTATCAAACTTCCGCCCCATAGCCCTTCTCTCTCCTTTAGCAAAAATTATGGAGAGATGTATCCACCATCAATAACTGCATAGTATCCTCCATAATGACCTACTAGTGGACTGCCAACATGGTTTTAGACCTTACCACAGTACTACAACTGCTCTTCTATCCTTTACAGACTGCATTAATAAAAATAGGAATACTAACCTGCTATCTTCTGCTCTTTTCGTAGACCTCTCCAAGGCCTTCGATATTGTTAACCACCAACTATTGACAGGGATACTTAAATCACTTTCTCTTGATTCTAAATTAGTACAATGGTTCCAGTCCTACCTGGAAAACAGAAAACAAGCAGTCCTGTGGGACAATAAACTAACCTCTCAGCTTCCAGTCACTCTTGGAGTTCCACAAGGCTCAGTTCTTAGACCACTCCTTTTTATTATTTTCATTAATGATCTGAAAACTTCCCTTCCCCAAGCTACATGCATACAATATGCCGATGATTCAACTCTGATATGTGCCGCATCTTCTCCAGCAGAACTCCAATCCAATACACAAACAGTCTTTACCTTAGTAGAAAACTGGTTCCATCAAAGATGTCTCCTCCTCAACCCAAAAAAACTAAATTATTACTTTTTACTCCTACACAGAAATCCCCCTATAAATTTCATAGTTACATCAAATAATGGCACAGAAATTGCTCCTGACACCACCAGCAAACTCCTGGGTGTAACTATTGACAACAATCTCAACTTTAACACCCACATTAATACAATTATTAAATCAGTTATTAGAAAACTTGGATTCCTTTATAGGATCAAGCCCTTTCTCACAGCCTCTTCTAAGATTTCCATTGATCAGATCCACCTCATTTCCCCTTTTCTATGCCTCCCCTATCTATACTAACTTATCCAAATGCAACCTGAATAAACTAGCAACATCCTACAACAACATAGCCAAATTTGTCACTAGTGCCCCCTTTCGTACCCACCATTGCCATAATCTTAAACTTCTCGAATGGCTGGAACTTCACAACCAAATACTTTCCCAGCAACTCATTTTTATCCACAAGACCATACACCATCCTACTAATACTCCCATACTCTGTAACCTCTTTAACTCTTATAAAAATCTACCAACCCTAAGATCCGCAAAAAAGCTACAAGTAGCCACCATAAAATCCAACAACAAATCTGGGGACTGCCTGTTCCTAATGCTGTTGGCAATAATTGGAGCAAACTTCCTAGAGAAATAACATCCCTGACTTCCACCAACATTTTCAAGAAAAAATTGAAAATCTTCATTAAAAACTAATGGCTCTGCCCCTGCTCTAATCATGACTGATACTAATTCTCCAATTTGTCTACATACTTCTTAACTAAAAACCTTTTTTTCTGAAATTTCTCTATGCTCTACTCTGTCTTGAATCAAAACATTTTCTGTTTGACTGTATGTTTGACTGCCCTACTGTCCTAAGGAAACTCTTGTACTGTAAATGTTTTTGATATATTTTTATTTTAATACATCTGTAAAATAACAATCTGTCTTCTATGTGTAACCTTATAACTGATTTGTAAATATTTTTGCTAAGCAGTTGCAATAATTTTGTAAATTGCTTTTTTGTTTTTCCACTGTTTTTGTAGACTCTATGTATCATTTTTTTCTCTGAGCTTTTCTCCTCAGGCCTCTAGTGAAAATGGACATATATCCAGTTAGACTAGCCCGGTCAACAAATGTAAAATAAATAAATAAATAAATAAATAATAAATACATTTTGATTAGAAATCTGTTTTAAGCCAGATTTTTCACCTACAGTTAGGATGAGCATCAGTGAAATAGTTCCTTTCGGAAAATTATTCTAACGCCGTAACCACCTCAGATAAATAAGTTCTGCTGTCTGAACACGGTAATCCAGAACACTTCTTTGTGGCCATCTGGTGAACAGTTTTTAAAAACAACAGTATCATTGTAACAAGTTCCAGTAATTTCTTTAATGGCTAACAAATGAAGACAGTCACCCTTTTCAGAGATCTTTAAAGATAATAATTCACCTGAAGAACTGCATGCCTTAACTGAACTTAAAATTGCTTGCAGGCTTTCCATGTTGTTTTATCAGAGTTCTCTATAAGTAGCCATCATAATATGTTGTATTTCTTCTGCTGAGATACTTTAGAAATCAATTTTTTCTAAAACTGTACTGCAGGCCTGACATAAACATATCTGACTGACACATCCAAGACAAAGAAAGACCAAACCGTTTCCTCTATAATTAATCTTGCTTCACATAAATGCTAAGACAATATGACTTGGTACACTTCCACATGTAGTAATAGCAGTATACTTTGACCCAGTATAAAATCCATCCTGCACACATACATCCATCATACAAAATGATTCTCAATCTGTGACTTTGGAGAGTCAAGAGTGGGAATGCTTATGCTGTCCTAGGGAATAGACCCCCCCCAAAATAAAATGTAGCAGAGGACTGAGCATTATCCTTCTAAAGCTGGGTAAAAACTGCTTCAAGAAAAACTTATTGCTTCTTACAGTCATCTACATGTCCATCAAATACTTTGATTAATTACATATTTCTTCAAAACTTTGTACATTTTCTGCCATCTATAATCTTTTCTCTCAAGCCAATAATTCCACTGCAGTACTCAAGCTTCTGAATTAACTGACTGCATCTGAATGTACATTTGCTATACTTTTCCAGACATTTGTGATATTCTCCAACCAGCAATTCATGCCTACCCTTCCTATCACATTTTAGAGAAAAACTATTGACCCACATTTCTAAAGAAAACAAATGTACCTGCTCCCAACACAATTCTGTAAGTTACCTAATGTTTCAGATGTTCTTTCTGCCTAAAATTATCATTTATAATCCTTTTCCAGACATTTGTGATATTCTCCAACCAGCAATTCATGCCTACCCTTCCTATCACATTTTAGAGAAAAACTATTGACCCACATTTCTAAAGAAAACAAATGTACCTGCTCCCAACACAATTCTGTAAGTTACCTAATGTTTCAGATGTTCTTTCTGCCTAAAATTATCATTTATAATCTGATTAAGTATAAGTAACTATAGTTTCTTAAATTTAAATATTGTATACACACTTTTCCCTTATTTCAATCCACTTTACAGTGGGCCATATTCAATAAAGCTTACACTAAGTGTACGCGATATGTATTCAAGAACATTTTTATCACATTTTTTGTGCTTTTTAGTCATTCAGAAAGATTACACTAACTGTACATGAACACTTTGTGGTAACCTTTACAAAACCCAATATTTAAAGCTGCAAGAATATCAGTAAGAAAACTAAAATTAGAGGGGAAAAGGTCTGAGTTATGTCTGTGTTTTCTGTTCACTTAGAATGGTGTACACTTAGCGTACACCTAGTGTAGATGTTATTGAATCCCAGGGAGTATCTTTACTGTTTCCTTCCACCATGAACTATACCTTGTTTAGCAGACAGCTATCTTGTTGATATATTAACCCAGCCTTAGCCTGAGTGAAAATACCAGACCTACTTTATACAACTTATATTTTTGTTTCAGTTTGTGTGTTGTTCTTAGAGACCAACAATGCACGCATTTGTTTAGTTCCTTTCTTACTTTGTCTCTTACTGACTTACTTTAGCTTATTCATCTTTGTGTTTGTAAATGTCACTGTGTTTACCAAGACCGAGGCTGAAATCAGTCAACCTATTGATGAGTCCACCAGTTTGGTCAACAAACATCAATAAAAGAATAGTGCCACTCGCATTCAGCTAGATTAGTTTCATTTTATTTTATCTTCCTGACTTCACACTTAACTATTTCATAACTCTATCATGGATTCATCTTCAGACACTTTCATAAGAATGTTTTTCTTGCCAAATCAAAACAGATTGGCATGATCCTTCTTTGTTGTGACCATACTAAGATTTTATATCATGACAGAAAACAGAATTAAAAGCACAATTATCTCTCTGAGCAATAGCTATGAGGCGGTAAACTCCATTTGTTTGAGCTGATAATAGTTTTACAGCACTTATGAAGAATTGAGTAGGGGCCTTTTTATCTGATAACAAAATCAACAATAAACAGATATTTTATTTGAATACATACCACACATATACACATATTGATATACAAATGCAAATAAACTAAAAAGTAATGTACTGACCCGCCCTCTTTTCTTTCTTACATCTCCTGACCTTTGCAGTTCAAAATGCTTTGTAAAATAAAACAAAAACAATAAACAAAAAAAGCCTACAATAGATCAAGTCTAATTTAAAAGATACGTCATTCTCTACATTTAATTTACTTTTATTATTGTCTTTTCAAAGATCTGACCTTTAAGTCCAAAGAGCTGAAATCACTTGTGTATCTATGTATGTGCAATAGTTTCAATACTGAAAGCATCTCAATATTATTTTCAACTTATTCTAAATCCACTATTCTCTTGTTTCAGGCTTCTTTTGATAATGCACACTCTGTTTTTCTGTATTCATAAAAATATCTCATTTCCTCATTAAATTTTGTTCCTTTCAATGATCTACCCACCTGTTACTTACCCATACTATTTTCTATATTCTTTTCTTAGAAAATCTACCAAGTAAACATTTGAATTACCCCTTTTGATATTTAACACATATGCAATAGTAAGCAACATAATGTGTGTTATAGCAGACCAGGTGCCTACAGGCATGCAATTTTATTTCTCCATAATACTTCCTCCTCCTTAAGCTTCAAGTTTATTCCCATAAACAAGTGGAAAAAAATCACTTTTTATTACCTTTTAACACTTTTATTTCAATTTCCAAATATTCTGATAATACTCATGAACCTGAAAATATGTTCCAGTCTTCACTAATACAAATTGTATTAACTTTTTTTCTGAAAAAAAAAAAATTTACTCTAAAACTAAAACATTACCTCATTGTATTCAGTTGTTCTCTCTAACTTTCCATCAACATTGTTTTAACCCCTTTGGTCTGATAAGGGGGTTTCATGTTGGTTTAACTTTCTGGATGATAAAAATATACTACTCATTAGATAGCCTACTATATACATTTAATTTAAATTAATAAGTGTTATCAGATATTCAAAAGAAAAGGAATTTTATTAACCAAAATTAGAGGGTGTATTCATAATTCAGGGAAGGATAATTTCCCTACTTAATATATTTTAATTTGTCACTAAATAAATTAACCAATATATATTATCTTTCTAATCTTTTTAAATTTTTATTTTATAAAAAGTGCATATCACAGAAATCACATTAAAGATATATAATCAATTAATTGTGTCATAATTTAAATAATAAAGAGACATTTAGCTTAAATATTTTGTTTTCATAACTACATCTTTTCCTTTTGGATTTATTTATGTGAAATTGTTTAATTAGGATATTTATGATGCACTAAGGTTTTCTAGCCTTTATATACTTTTTAAATACAATACTTATGATAGTTTGCAAGTAATAAGGATGTATGAATACTTATTATTTCATGAATATATAGCACATGCAGATTAATTGATACTCCATACCCATTGGCCTTCGACAAATATTTAAACTGGTTTAATTGCATCAATTGTGTTCTGATGAAGTCTACGTTTAGTAGATGAAAGTGCTTAACCAGTGTGGTTCATTTTATTTTGTTTCTTATACATTAAAGTGTTATAACATCAGCCCATGCGTAGTGTATCCTTGAACCGTGATACATTATACCACAATATTTTTGTTTGGTTTGGTACTTCTGTGTAGGATTTCGCTGATTTTTTTTATTAAAATTGTATAATTAGTATTTACTGCTAAAAATGGTCACTTAATCAAGAATGTTTTCATCAGTACAGTATTAGATGGATCACCAATCAAATTCACTGTATAGACAGATAGATATATACAGATATACATGACATATTTAGCTAGGCATGTCTGCATTTATGTCTATACTGCTCTACAGATATATCTGTCTCTTTCCCTTCCTCTTTTATAATATCAGAACTAACATACATACATACATACATACATACATACATACATACCTAATTATATGTGTAATATTTGTTGAACACTGTCATCTGATCCCATTGCATTGAATGTAACACATTGCATGGAACTTCCACTGAACACATACATACCATGTCAAACACAATGATTTTTGAGGACTTTTATTCTTTCTGTAGGGATGGCTGTTTTAATTTCTACAAGTGAGACTGTTTCCCCATACCACACCTCTCTACATACTCTAATATCACACAGCAGTGAAGAAAAGGAGAAACTCCCTAATCACCACATTTGCACAATTTTGCTCTGGGACAGTGAATTAGTGCCATTAGTAGGGAAGTCAATCAGCTTACTAATAGGGTTTTATATGTGGTACATACAAACACACACACACACACACACACATATATATATATATATATATATATATATATATATATATATATATATATATATGCATCTTGGGTTAGTGTCCCCTGCAGCTACTGTGTGAACTGTACAGTTGTCGTAAAAGGGTAGTGTGAAAGTAGGAACTCATACACATGTCCAGAATGTAAGAGGCCATGTCCTTTTTCTATAAATAGAAAGGCTATAAAGAGATAAGGGAAGCCATTGTAAAGAGCAAGCAGTCAAAGATGGACAGAGAAAAGCTAAATGCTGTTAAAGAGTAGAGTTCATCTATCTTGAGTAGGAGAGGAACTGGCACCTGTAGTGAAGACTCTGGTTAGCTTCATTGTGAATGAACTTTACAAAATACCATGAATTTCCTACAATCTGCAATCTGAGAGGATTAGGCAGCTTGCCTGGAAATTCAGCATCATGCACATAACTGAAAGGCATTATAGCCAAATGAACTGCAAATTACTTATAAGTATTGCATTTTTGTTGTGAAAGTGAATTGTAAGTATTTTGTCAATATGCACTGTTTCTTAGAAATGACTTTTGAGGTGGTGTAATCCATCCATCCATTCATCCATCCATCCATCCACCCTCAACCCCCTTTCCCATTTTTGCACATGGGGTCAGGGTGTGACTTCATCAGTGACAATCATCTAGAGACAATGATTACTGTGTAATGTCAGTATAAATGAACATCACTCTAAAGTGTAAGATTCCAGAGTATTGATTATATGACACTGATACTGTTTAGTGAGCAAAATATGGTCATAACTACACAAAACTGTAATATTTAATGTTCCTGCATCATACACGGTGAGTTAATTTACCCACCTATAATACTTCTTCTCTCCTTGTGATATTACAGTACCTGCAGAGAGAGAGAGACAGAGAGAGACAGCTAGAGAATCTATTATATATTTGCTCGGAGGCTGCTGCATTTTTTTTTGTAGACTGTAATATCCGCTAAGAGTAACCACAATGACACGGTATAAGAAGGTTTCTGATCTATGATAAATCTAACAACAGTGAAGTTTGAAGTAGTGCACTTTAAAGAAATATGTACTGAAACAAGGATTAGGGAGTGAACAGGTCAAAAATAAGTGCTGAATGCATTCTTAACTGCATGTTAAAATGTGAGAGGACTCTGTCTGCCTGTCTCTCTCTCTCTTCTTGTCACACGCAAGTGGAAAAAGAAACTCAAACTAGATTCCGAGTGTGAAGTGAAGCAGTTCTTGAACCAAATTGAGAAGAGTTGCATGGTGACAGTGGTGAAATGATACTTATAACACCAAGAAGAGTAGTTCCAGAACCGCAAAGTGAAGACAATAGTTCGTAAAAAAGGTAAGTCCTTTATTAGTTGCCAAGTGATAAAAATCCAAAGACAGTTGGTACAAAGCAGCAAAATCAGACCAAATGGTAAAATCCAAAGTCAGTAGGTACAGAACAGCAAAGTCAGACAAGCGCTTGAGAATGCCAAGCTTTTTCAAGTCAAAAACAGTTGCCTGCAGTGAGGCAACTGTTTAAATGAGGATGTTAATTAGTCACATGTTTGGTTAGAGCTGAGTTGCATTAAGAAACAATTGAGACTAATTTAAACACACCTGTATCAGATCCCCCTGTCACTTTTCATGTGGAACAAAAGGGGTTGTTTATATCGGGCTCTGCACCACCTGTGGTGCCTTTTATGTGGGCAAAACAGAGAGGGAATTCAGGAAAAGGCTATACGAACACACTTACAACATTGAAAGCTTTTTCAAACACTCACTTACATGTCCCAACTACAAGTTGTCTTTCATGATCCTTGAACAAGTGAACCCTAACATTAGAGGAGGGGACTGGGAATCGACCTTGGAATACAGGGAGCTTGTCTGGCAACTCAAGCTAGATGCAGGCAGGCCCCGGGTTAAATGGCACACTTAGTATAGGCTCGGTTCTGAAGCTCAGAAGGGCTAGATTATAGCATGTCTCATCCTATTTTCACTATTTTTCAACACTGTTTCTTTGCCCATTGAACACACTTGCCCCAAGTCACCAAGTAGTGCAAATTCATATGCATCATAACATCTATTTTAAGGCTAACATAACAGTACTACACTGATTCTCATATTACACAGGACTGCTGACCTCAAACTCACTTGGATCACACACAGCTTTTTAAACTTCCACTTGTATTTGTATTTGTATTTCTATCCAAACCTTTTGGACAAGCAAAGTTTTAATTTCATCATAACACTCACTTGGTTTACCAGTCATGTATAAACAATGCAATGTCAATTTAACCTATGCACATTTTAATGTTTCATTTTATTATTTGGCTGTTCTTTTGCTCAAAACAGTCTCAATTGTTTCTTAATGCAACTCAGCTCTAACCAAACATGTGACTAATTAACATCCTCATTTAAACAGTTGCCTCACTGCAGGCAACTGTTTTTCTGACTTTGCTGTTCTGTACCTACTGACTTTGGATTTTACCATTTGGTCTGATTTTGCTGCTTTGTACCAACTGTCTTTGGATTTTTATCACTTGGCAACTAATAAAGGACTTACCTTTTTTACGAACTATTGTCTTCACTTTGCGGTTCTGGAACTACTCTTCTTGAAATGATACTTATGACAAAATGATTAAACAAAGTGATATGAAACTGCTAAATGTTGTTTACCAAAATATTTGCACAGTAAATTGCTGAAAGACTGCTACACAAAGATGTGCATAGTGAATGTACTGATCTGATGAAAGAAGTGCATTCAGAAAATGTTATTGCAGAAAGAAGCACATGCTTAATAATATTTATGAAAGAAATTACTGAAGTAAAGAGTGAGCATGGCAAAACTAGGATTCATTTTCAAACTATGAAAAGTAGCTTACTGTATCTTAATACAGAAATAAAACCAACGAACTGTAACATTTTGTTTTATTAAATTGACTGTGACTTGGAGGAAAGCTGTGTTAATTTCCCAAATGTAAGAAGGTCCTAGTGAATGCAATGTGTAGAAAATGGTCTGCTTAAACAATTGAAATAGGAATTGTTGTACAGAGTATTAGAAAACATGTTATGGTCAGAAATTATGGTGTATTGAAGAGAGTCAGACAATAATATGTGCACTAGGGTGCACCGAGGAAAAAGTGTTTCATTACCTTTTTATGAAAAAAACACTCGGGTAGTTCTGAACTGTGTATACTGGGAAATGGTGACTACACCACATATTTTTAATTATAGTATAAGCAACATGTGACATGCTAATGAAAATAGAAGCTCAATAGAATAGCATTTCTGAAACAGTTTAAAAGTACTGATTAAAAAAAAAATTGAATTAGTAATATTTCTAAAATGTACTGTTTGACTTGTGACTAGGAATGAAATATTACTGGGGAAGATTTGTGATGTGAAACTGAACCATGTGAACCATGTGATCAAAAAAGTAACCCAAGCAAGTGGTAGCTCTTTGTAATAAAATAAAAGTTGGTTATTGGAAAGAAAGGAATCTAAGTAAATAGAGCCTCTGCAGTGCAAAAGAAAAACTGAACTGATGTTGTTGAGGCTAAATCTTAGAGCTTTATTTGTATACAGAGTGAAATTTTAACAAGCTGCAGAAGCACTGTAGAGTATAGTGTGTTGGAAAAGTGAAATTAAATATGTACTGCTTAGGTCAACTAGACGCTTTGTATGTTTGTGTGAACTATCCAGTGTTAAAACAAGTAAACATTGTTGCTATTGTTTCTATGAAGAGAGCTGCATTGCTTGTGAAAAATATTGATTTGGTAGAGACTATTAAAAATTTGTTGTAAATCCTGTTCAAAAGCAAAAAAGGAAAGATGTGTACAACGTTTAGAAGGCACTGCCAGTTGACAAAATTTTATATAGCTATGAAGCGCCATCTCTAACAAAGTGTGTAACTTTATACAACTTATAGAATTGTATTTAATACTGTATGAAGAGCAGGAAGGTACCTGTGAACCATGTGGCAAAAGTCTATGAATCACTTAAGTAAAAAGTATGTTTCTTTCATAATGAATTGTTGATATTGAATAACTGGCATACCTACAAAAATATCCACTATCTACCCATAATGGGACTTGTTCCAGCAATAAAAGATGACAGTTAAAAGGTAGATTGGAAAATAAAATTATGCCGCATTGTGTTAAAAACTTCCAACCAAAAGTGTGTGTGTGTGTGTGTGTGTGTGTGTGTGTGTGTGTGTGTGTGTGTGTGTGTGTGTGTGTGCACATGTGTTTGTGTGAAAAAACTGCATTACCAAAGCTTTCCTGGCATTTTGTGTGACAAATTGATGTAAGATATTTATATTAACAGTAAAATTCTCTGTGACAAGTTGATGTAAGTCATGTATATTAACAGTAAACTTCTCTGACAGGAAAAAGATATCCATTGCTGTGTAAAGCAAGAAAAAAGATGTGCTATTCCCAAAAATTAAATCATCTGAAAGGAAAAAGGAGTGTCATTGCTAATTATAGCATAAATGAGCCTAGAGTTTAAAAATTATCAATCTAAAACTAAAAGGGGGGATTCACTGTACTGGAGTGAAACAAAATTGTGTGCAAACTTGGTGAAATTGACGGCAATTTGCTTATATTGAAAAATAAGAAAAACATAGATAATAAGCACAATAATACCAGTGCTAATATGAAAAAAAAAACAAATATTAAACTCTACTGAAATACATCAACATGGGTTAACAAAGGAAAGGGGTTTTAACCATCTAACACTGGTCAAAAACAGTGATGTGGTAAAATGGAATAAAAATGTTTTCCATCAGAATATCTCCAATAGTTAAGAACATATGAATATTTTGCAGTCCAGCACAGCAACTATGCAATGAAAATGTTGACTGTGTTGACTCTGGCTCTGTTGGTTTTAAGAGAGTTGGAAAGGATGCAAAATAGGAAGAGCAGAACTTACATTTCTTTGAGTGTGTTGTTAAGAACCTAGTACTAGTAGAAGAACACTGGTGACTATTAAAAAAAATGAAGGATGAGATATTTAACTCAAAATATGGAATAATGGATGAGACTCTCTCTCTATTTCTCTCTCTCTCTCTCTCAAATGTATGTATCTCTGCAAAACAAAGTCAGGCCAGCAAATATATAAGCAGAAATGCTAAGATAGCCATGAGATTATGTTTCTAATTATGGAGAGGGGAGGGGGCAGAATTACTACCAATATTGGAAAAGATGGCTCTTTAAAATAAAATGAGAGAGAGTTTTACAAAACTGTTCTCTAACCTTTATCAGCAAAATAAATGGCAAAATAAGACAGAAGAAGTAATGGATGACTTGTCCAAAAGACTCTCTGAACTTCTTATACACATTAGAACAATAAGATTGCAAAAGTAAACCTGAAAGTATTAAGTCAAGAGACACCATAAACCAGAAGCAATAATATCTTTGACCTGGTGGAAAACCTAAAAGACAAATGAAAAATCAGTCTCTGACCCAAGAGGACATTATGTGTTTTACACAGCCAAAAGGAAAAATTGTGGCAGGAGCTACAAAAGAGTAACAGTGCTCTGCTTGACTTAAAGCAAAGTACAGGAAAGTAAAAGCATAATTTGTTAAAGACACAACTCTAAGAGACTGAAAACAAAGATAGTAACTGAATGGAAAAGAAAAAAAGGGCAAATAAGTAAATAGTTGACACGCTGATCGATGAATTCAAAAAAGCTATATAGGTTCATAGGTTCATAGGTAGGTACTAGGCTATCTGCCCAAAAGCATTTATAAGCCTAGCCAGAATGTGTTGACTTTCGTCGCCCCCTTAGATTAGTTCCTGTGCCTCTGTCTAGTAAAGCCAATGAAGTGATCCCAGGGGTAAACTTTCTGTTTCCCATCCACTCGTCAAGTTTTCTCTTGAAGAGTGTTAGCGAGGAGCTCTGCCTAATGTAGACTGGAATCTTGTTCCAAAGCATGGGAAGTCTCTGGGACAGGAATCTATCCCTCCAGCACTTCCTATTTATTGTTGTGGTGAGGTTTAGATCGCTAGAGTGTGTGGCTCAAGGGGATAAGGTTTTCTTTAGGTGGAGTATGTCCATCAATTCTGGGTTGGACATGGCCTCATGTGTCAGGCACAGATCACCTCTGAGTAGGTGGTATGCAACTGAGTACAGCTGGAGTTTCTTCAGCCTAGCTGCATAGGGCATCTGTCTGAGGCCAGTGATCCTCTTGGTGAGGTACATCTGTGGTCTTTCCAGCTGTTGCAGGTGTCTTGTAAGGTACATCCCAAATGGGGCATTGTACACTATGATGGATCTGCTGAGTGATGAGTAGAGGGGTACAATGACCTCTTTTGATTTGGATGTGAACCCTTTTGTGATTAGGTGGGCCACATAGAAGGATTTCCTTACCACTTTGGCAATGTGATTACCAAAGGAAAGATTACTATCTATTTGGGTCCTCAGATCCCTTATTATGTTTTCTGTATTTAGGGGACTACCACCTATGTGGTAGTTTGTGGGTACTTTGTTTTTTTTCAAAGGGGATGACTATGCACTTTTAGCTTGAGGCCATGATTTTGACACCAGGTATCCATCTCAGTGAGACCCTTTTGGAGGATGTCTATGCCAGCCGAAGAGTCAATTATAGCCCCTAGTTTGCAGTCATCTGCAAACTTGGTCAGCCATAGTCCTCCTGTGCTTGCCTGTACCTCTGAGAAGTATATGCTGAACAGGAGGGGTCCTAGGACTGAGCCTGGGGAATGCCACTTGTAACCGGTTTAGAGTCGGACCTAGCTCACGCAACTCTCAACATGTGGGTTCTGTCCGTGAGCCAGTTGGCAACCCATCTTGTGATGTAGGGGTTTATGTTCAGGCTGGTGAGTTTGTCTATAATACCAGAATGGAGAATGGTGTTGAAGGCCTTTGCGAGGTCTAGGTAGGCTGTGTGTACCACCTTTCCCTCATCTATAGCCTTGGTAACTGTCTCAAAGAAGTCCACCAGGTTTAAGAGGCATAATCTGCCCTTAACAAAGTCGCCCTGGGTAGGGTCCAGTGTTTGGAGGTTCCAAGTGTCTTTGTTAATGAGTTCCATGATGATGTACTTCATAGCCTTGCAGACCAAGCTAGTCAGGCTTATAGGGTGCTAGTTCCCGGGGTCTGTTGTGGCTCCACCTTTGTGGAGAGGAATAACCACTGCTGTGCGCCACTCTCTGGGTACATAGCCAGTGGAGAGGCTGAGTTTGAACAGTGTGTTTAGGTGAAGGGTTAGTTCATCTTTGAGCTCATATGGGACACAGCCTGGGACACCATCTGGTCCCATTAATGCTGTGTTTTTGGCTTTGGAGAGGGCTGTTTTAACCTGACTGTCTGTGATTTCAGGGGCTCTACATTCTTCTGGTATGGTTATGGCCCCTTTTGGGGGTGAGGGGGGGGTGAAGTTTGCACTGAACTTGTCTGCCAGGATGTTGGTGATATCAGTTGGTTCAGTGTATTTTGTGCCATTCTGCACTAACTCCGAGCAGATCTGAGCATTGCCACTTAGATTCTTGACATAGCTAAAGAATGCCTTGCGGTTATCTTTGGAGTCCTTGGTAATTTTTCTTTCGAAGCTCGCCGTGGATGATTTTATGAGGAATCATAGTTTCTTGCTGACACTGATCAGAGATGTCTTCCCTTCTTGGGATTTTACTCTTTTCTGTACTAGTTTCCTCCTTCTATTGTATAGCTTGTTCATGGCAGGGGTCCACCAGACTGGTTTCCTTTTCTTGGAGGAGTGAGTCTTGGTTTTGCTTGGGATAGCACGATCCATGAATTCTTGTAGGTGCCCATAGAATGCATTAGTAAAGGATTTTGCAGCTTGGACAGCATTATCCTTTAGCATGGGGGCTTTGAAACTTTCCATCTCCATCTTAAGTAATGTGAAGTTTGCTTTTGAAAAGTTTTTCATGGTGGTTTCCTTGTCTGGGGGGGATGGAATCTGGATATCCAAAGTGATTTGTTTATGGTCAGATCTAACCAGTGAGGGGTTGACCTCCAGTGTGGAACACCGGTCACCCATGTTGGTGATGACCAGGTCCAATATGTTGTCACCTCTGGTGGGAGTGTTGACCAGTTAATCCAGGGCATTTGAGTTTATAAATTCTAGGAAATGTTGGGCAAGGGAGTTATTACTTGAGTAGTTCTCCCAGTTAATGTTTGGGTAACTAAAATCTCCCAATATTAGGGAGTTTGGTAGGACCTTTATGTTTCCCAGTGTTTCCAAAAACATGGAATGGGGGTCCTGGGACATGGTGGGTGATCTATAGCAAGCTACAATTTGAATTTCAGTTTTGCCCATTGTTATTTGCACGTGGATGATCTCTGAAGCATCGTGCTATGCCACTAACCTGGAGGTATGGGTATCCTTGATGAATATGAGACACTCCCACCTTTTGTATTTCGGTCCGGTTTCTGTGGCCGAAATGTATGGTATGAGTTGTAGCCTGGTAGTCCTGGGGTGCTCTCTGGAGCCTTAAACCAGGTTTCTTTTTCTACATATATATCGATTTTCTCCATACTGAGGAGTGCCTTGAGTGTGTGCATTTTGAGGTTTAGACTTCTGGCACTGAGTAGCATTACACTAATTATTTTGTTACTTGTGCTATTTACGGTGGTGGGTTTGTCTTTTGAGCCTTGCTTAAAAAAGGTACTATGCGGGTGGCAAGAGCCTTGGCCAGTATTCGAAAGCCTAAGGGTGACAGGTGCAAGCCATTTCTAGCAAAACAGCGTGGCTTGTCGAGCATGTTATCCCAGGTGGACAGACACTGGATCCCCTTTGAATGACACCAGAAACTTAGCCAATTGTTGAAACTGATAATTTCTTCTTAATACCATGGTATAATTCTTGGTGAGGGCAGCATGCTACTCAAGGTCAGGGTCATACCGGCCTGGGCTACATGATAAGGGAGCTCTTCCATGTCTCTTTTCATGTAGTCCAGGGGGGTACAGCTCAAGTCATTCACACCAACATGGACAATGACAGAGTCATCTTTGTACTTGTTCTGGAGTGACCTGAGTGCTTGTGTTATGTGGCAGATCCTGGCACCCGACAGGCAGCTAACAGTAACCTTCTCCTTATTCAGCCTAGTGAGTGGGACGTCAGTGTACCTGACTATAAAGTCACCTATTACTAGTATGTTGGGTATGTTATTTTGCCTTAAGGGCTTTGATTGTGTGGCACACTGGTTTTGTGAAGTATGTGTTTCATGGTTTATGTTGGGGGGGTGGAGGTTGCTTGGATGTCTGCTTTGGAGGTCTTTGTTGCTTTTGCAGATTTTTATTTAGAGCCTCCGAGTATGTTTTCGTGTATTTATGTGTGTTTTTTACCGGTGCTGGTTTAGTGGGTCTATGTGAGACTGGTGGTGTGATGCAAGTATTTCCCTTCTCTTCTTGACTGTCTGATCCAGTCTTGGGTTGAGAGAGCTTAGCCTCCAGTTTGGCTGTATAATTGCATCTCTCGCATGTATTAGTGTTTGGTGGTAGGACGAGAGGGTTGTCCATGTACATGAGGCAGTTGTAACATTGCCTCAAAATGCCCAGATTCACCAGTTGGACTGGAGAGTATACCTGAAACTGCCCTTTGGACATGCCTGGGTAGGTACAGTGAACTGTTTTACTGAATGGCTGGTAAGGTAGACTAGACAGCCTTGTCCTTCTGTACAGTATAGGGGGGTCTAGTGCTAGGGTTTATAAGTGCTTGCTATGAGTTTTGAGCAAGTGCTGGGCTGAGAAATGAATGGCTTGAGTGCTTAAGTTGAAAGTTTGTCTAGTTCCAAGGGAAAAATTGAAGAGGAGACTCTGTGGAGCCAGGAATAGTTATACCCTAGCTAAATGGTGCTGCTCGGCATGCAAAACCGGGCAAATGTGTTTTTTATAGCAGGGAAATGAAAGAGATAGAAATTAGCCCAAAATGGCCAATAGGCTACTAATTTCTGCAGATTATGTAAATAAAAAAGAGACATAATAGCAATCACTACAGTGAGCTTCAACATGTCCAGGGCTTGGAAAAGAAATGCCAAAGAAGTGAACTCCTTATTAATGTACTGTAGAAGGAAAGAAAGAAATTTCTAGCAAACTGAATATACAGTATAATTCTATTTTCAAGCTAACCACTAAGTGTAAAAATCTGGAAGATGAAATAAAGACCAAAACCAAAGCTCTTAATGAAGCAAACAGTAAATGAAAAACATAAAATCTGTCAAGCCTTGCTTATCATGTTGAGTTAATACAAGAATGTCATACAGCTGTAATAAACTTGCAGATGACAGCAGGAAAAACACACAAAGCTTCCACAGCTGAGACAGATGAACTAGTACAGATAAAAGCAGAGACACACACTCAGTGAGTCTGAAAGCCATAGAAACCAATGAACAGGACCATACTGAAGGCTAAATTAACATGTCTATTAACATCCCAGAACACATAGTTGCAAAAACTGAATATGTAGAAACAAACCTAAGTTCAATTATGAATGTACAGAATGTCTCAAATATAGTTAATATTGAATGTAGTCCAACTATAAAGTGTAAACCAATAGACCCATTCTTTCCATCTGATGTAAATGAAAACACAGTAAAATACAACCAATTACTTCAGATCTCCATAGGATCATAGGATCATAGGATCATAGGAAGTTACTAGGCTATTGGCCCTGAGGCCCTTATAAGCCTAGCCAAGAGTTTAGCCCATGAATAGACAAATCAGCACCCGATGCCCCTGTCCAGCAGGGACAAGGGTGGAATCCCAGGGATGTATTTTCTATTGCCCATCCAGTTATCCAGATTGCGCTTAAAAGGGGATAAAGAGGTACTCTGCTTGACATGGAGAGGGAGTTTATTCCATAGATAGGGGGGTCTCTGGGACACAAATCTGTCCCACCAGCAAGTCCTATTAATGTCACAGACCAGGTTAAGGCCACGTGTGTGGGTTACTCGAGTGGAGCTTGACTTGCGGATATGCAGCAGTCTCATCAAGGCAGGGTTTAAGATTGCCTTGTATGCTAGACAGAGGTCACCTCTGAGGAGTCTGTATGAAACAGAGTAGAGGCATAGGGCATTTAGCCTATCTGTGTATGGTAGATTTTTGAGGCTCTGGATTCTCCTGGTGAGGAACCTCTGTGGTCTCTCCAGCTGCTGCATGTGCGTTGCGAGGTGCATGCCAAATGGGGTACTGTACTCAATAATGGGCCTATAAGGAAAGAATACAGGGATGTTGTGACCTCTTTGTCCCTGGATGAGATACCCTTACTTATGAGGTGGGCCATATAGAAAGCTTTTCATACAATGGAAGCAACATGGTGGTCAAAAGTCAGGGTGCTATCAATCTGGGTGCCCAAATCCCTCACGGCCAACTGCGTGCTTAGAATGTCGTTATAATGTCATAATCTGTGGGGACATCTCTCTCCCCAAAGGGGATAATGATGCATTTTTTTTGTATTTGGCTTGAGGCCATGTTTCTGGCACCAGTCATTTATTTGGGTGAGACCCTCTTGGAGGATGTCCACGTCACTAGGGGAATTGATGACAGCTCTCAGCTTCCAGTCATCTGCAAACTTGGTCAGCCATAGCCCACTGGTTTTGGCCTATACCTCAGAAAAATATATCCCAATAACAGAGGCCCTAAGACCAAACCCTGGGGTACGCCACTTGATATGTATCTACTGCTTGAGGTGGCTTCTCCTGTTTTGATTAGGTGGGTTCTATCAGTGAGCCAGTTGGCTACCCATCTGATAACATACAGAATGATGCCTAGTTGAGAGAGTTTATCTATTATGCCCAAGTGGGGAATAGTGTTGAAGGCTTTGACCAGGTCAAGGTAGGCAGTGTGCACTGTCTTCCCCTCATCCATGGCTTAGGGGACTGTCTCACAAAAGTCAACCAAATTTAACAGTCATCACCTTCCCTTGATGAAGCCAAACTGTGTGGGATTGAGTGTTTGGAAGTTGCCAATGTCCTTGTTTCTGAGGTCCATAATAATCCATTCCATGGCCTTGCAGATCCGGCTAGTTAGACTTATGGGTCTATAATTTCCTGGATCAGTGGACGCTCCACCTTTTTGTAAAGGGATGACAGTTGCTGTCCTCCACTCAACTGGGACAAAATCGGTACTCAGATTTTGGTTGACTAGGGTGCCTAATGGTGCTGCAAGTTCCTGCCTGAGTTCGTGTAGGATGCAGCCTGAGATGTTATCAGTTCCCATGGAGGCTGTATTTTTTGCATTCAATTTCCATTTCCATGACAACAGGGGACATAGTGCAAATTTCTACTTAGCAGATATGGACAGAAAAAAAAAACAGTGCAGAAAACTTTTGTTCTATAAATGGCCATGCCCATCATTTGTTTCACATCCCATTATAAAAAAGTAGCATAATAAGAAGCACAAAACTGAATCTGATGCTCTGCACTTTGAAAAGAAAGCCTTAGTCCACCTGGTGGCCAAGGAACGATGCTTAAACAACAAACTGCAATCCTTAGCATAAGGCAATAATGGCAGTACGCCTACTGCCAGTTTGGTTATTTTGCCAATTACTGCCACAGACTAAAACTTGAAGTAAAGAGAATCTTCTGTCATCAGTTCTCTGTGCCAGTCAATGGATCTGGCTAGCCCATAGTGTTCATCCCTACAGGTCCAGGCTGGGGGAGGGGTGTTCACCAGCCTTCATTACATTATAAATTTATTTTTAGAGGGAGTTACAATAGCTTGCTACATGGGTCAGTAGACATGTGAATTTCTTCATCAAAGCAGTTCAGTGAAAGGTCCTTGTTGAATGCACACCATCCACACCTCTTCACTCATTCATTACACTCTGCATATGCTTTCAGTGAGTATACTCCACATGGTGATCAAATTAAATTTTGTCTAGCAGCAGTTGCTGTATTTTTGATCTGTAATGAATTTAGTCCAGCTCTATCTATTTTTGCAGTACTTCTTGAAGACAATTCTATAATATTGCATTTATATGCAATAAAATATATCTCATTTTTCATTTTTTATTAATAGAAATAGACATTTTACTTCCATTTTTAAAATTTTCTATTATTAAAAATGTCAAAAATTCACTCAGGAAGGTCATTCTGACAAACATTATTTTTTTTAGTTTAATTCTACCAAATCACAAATCCATCAGCAGCATTTCTTTGACTTTTGGCTTGAACTATTTTGACTATATATACCAGTATCCTAGAAGCTGTGAAGGAACTTGTCAAAAAAACACAAATTCTAGTTTCAAAGATTTGAGCTGTATCTGGCTGTCAACAGACTTGCTTAATATCCCACGAAGATCCAGTATGAAATGTTCTTTCATATTGCAGAACAGGATACCATTAAAGTCTTCAACACTTTTAATCTTAACGAAGGGAAGACAAGCCACCCAACTTGTGAGACAAATTTAAAGTTTACTGCAAGGCATAGAAGACTCTACCACATATAAGACATCTATTTTTACTAAAAATTAAGGGGTTTATGAAGCAACAGATGTTTATGTAATTAAATGGAACAGAGCAAAAAACTGTGAGTTTGGTGACATGGATGATTCCTTAATAAAGACAGAATTATAATCGGTAATGACCAGGTCAGGGGTGGATCATTAGGAAAAAAACAGCCTGAGGCTTGATGAAGTGGTACATATATGTACAACAAGTAAACTTTTAAGTATCTACTAAGCATAGTTGAGGAACTGGATGGGTGCAGAATAAAGGCCGTGAGGGAAAATGAAGGCAAAACTGAGTTCAAAACTAATAAAAGAAATAAAAATAGAAGGACTGCCAAACGCATGGTTTTCAAGACAGAGCGTGAGAATAAATGTGATAACAAGCACAAGACAGTACATTGCAGCCCTAATAACCAAGTATGTAGGTCTTAATAATTTAGCAGAGATGTTGAAATAAAGGTTCTCCAGCTAGATCTGTAAGTACTATATGCAAAGTCTTTGCCAGTTTTAAGAAACCATCAATGGAATGATGCAGCAGTTAGCATGGTCACCTCACAGCAAGAGGTTCCCCAGTTTGATTCTCATCTGGGGTGCCTTCTGTGCGGAGTCTGCATGTCCTCCCTGCAGTCACACGTGTTTCCTCCAGGCACTCCGGTCTCCTCCCACATTGCAAAGACATGCAGTAGGTGGACTGGACACTCTAAACTGGCAGTAGGTGCGAATGAGTATGGATGAATTACTGTGGCAGGGCTAGCCACCTGGTGGGGTAAACCTTGGCTCAAGATGATGGTCACTGGTGAAGTGACACCCCAACCCCATGTGCAAAAATGGGAAAAAGGGCTAGAAGATGGATGCATGGAAAAATGGAATCAGACAGAACAAGGGCAGGCATGATTTGTGAGTTTATCCATAAGTTGTGTGTGTGTGTGTGTGTGTGTGTGTGTGTGTGTGTGTGTGTGTGTGTGTGTGTGTGTGTGTGTGTGTGTGTGTCCATTTTCATTATCTTGAGTTTCGTTTGTTTGGGATCAGTGCTTTGACATTTGCTGTTTTGTACTTTGATATTTCAAAGTACATCCATTTATATCTGTGTGTGTCAAGTAATTTGTTGATCATAAATGACTGACATCACGAGTCCCTAAAACATCACAATGCTCAATGATGTAGTGCATTAATATACTGCTTACTTAAATATATAATTATATGGTCACACTATGATGAGGAAAGAAAAACTACCCTAAAGGGGTAAATACACTGCATATATTAACTGTAATCTTAAAGAGTAAGTCACAAACTGACACAAATCATGTATATTTCAATTGATTTATTTTGCTAACTGCATAATTGCACTGGTCCCTCTTTCTCCAGTTTCAACCATATCCCTGGCCACAAGGGCAAAGGTAAATGCAAAAATGTATGGACAATTTACAACAGCCAATCAACTAACATGATTTTTGACAGGTGGGAGGAACCTGGGGTACCAGAGAAAAATTACACAGATACAGCAAGAATGGACAGAATTCTATTCAGATTCTGAGCATAGGTCAGTAGTGAAGCTCATACCCTGGAGAAGTGAAGCAGAGATATTACCACTAAGCCATTGTTTTTTTTTCTTACGATAAAGCCACTGGAGTTAATGGCAAACCAAATAAAATAGGGAAGGTGTAACATTAGGGAATATCTGGATACAAAACTTAATGATCACGTAAAGGCATGTCAGCCACTTGTTGGTAATAGATACATATATGGACAGACAGACATTAGAGTCCGTTTTTTAGATTTTGCTGAATTCTGGGCTTTGTAGTTTCTGTGTTGCACAGACCTTACTAAGATAGAAGGAAGCTTCTCTTTTCATCAGTGAGAGTGGTGAGCTTTGAGCTGCCTATCTGTTGCTGGAGGAGTGGTTTCAGCTCAGAATCTGTAGTTTTATTGTCCATTTTGAGCTATTTCTATCCCTTTCATCTTTCTGTTTAAAAACCCATTTTTGCGCAATCTTTTGCACTTGTATTACCCCAGTAAGATCCTGCCTGGGTGTCCTGCAGAGTTCAACAGCAGCAGAGAGAGAAAAGAGAGACTCTGAGTGGATTAAGTACCTCTGTTTTGCTTTTTATTGCTTATTTTTGCTAGCCGCACTATTCCGAGTGTTGTTATTAACTTTGCAACTTATTTAAACTGTTTTTTGAATTCTGATACTGTTTGCACTTTAACTGAGCATTTTTAAGTGTTTTTCAACTATTGAACTGTTCAGGGCTACATGCTCAAGTGCGATAGCCATTTTTCTGCTTTAAAAGTGTTTGTTTTACTGTATCTGTTTTAATTAAAAAAAAAATCCTAGCTCTACTCATTTCCTGCCTTTCTATAACCAGTAGAGTCTATTTTTCAGATTTTGCTGAATTCTGGGCTGTTTTGTAGTTTCTGTGTTGTCCAGACCTTACTAAGATAGAAGGAAGCTTCTCTGTTCACCAGTGAGAGTGGTGAGCTTTGAGCAGCCTATCTGTCACTGGAGGAGTGGTTTCAGCTCAGAATCTGTAGTTTTATTGGCCATTCTTGGCTATTTCTACCCCTTTCATCTTTCTGTTTAAAAACCCATGTTTGCCAGGTTTTGCCCATCGTGCAGCGCAGTTTAACTAGGGTTAAACAATTCCCGGTGCCAGAAAATCTGCTCTTCTAATTTTCCCTTAGAACTAACCAGTTTTCCAGTTTTAGCACTCAAAGCTGTTTCCTTGTGCTCAACACTTGTTCAAAACTCATTGCAAGCACTAAATAATCTACAAATTACTCCAGCACTCAACTTTCCTCACTTGTTAGGTGGAAAACAGTTTTTAGTACTTAAATTAATAAGCACCTATCCAGGCATGTCTAAGGGTCAGCTCCCGGTATTTTCATCTGTCCACCTGATGAATCTGGGCATCTTGTGGAACTGTAGCAATTGCCTCATGTGCACTGACAACCCTCTCCTCCTAACACTCAACACTACAACCTGTGAGAGATGCACTTATATAGCCAAACCAGAAGCCAAGCTCTCTCCAGCCAAGACTGTACTAGACAGACAATAGGAGAAGGCAAACACCTGCACCACACCACACTCAACACACAGTCCATCAAAACCTACACCACCTAAACCCACACATAGTAACACAAAACATAGACTTACATTCACGGAGGCTCTCAATAAAAATTTTCTGAAACAACAGAGACCTCCAGAGTTGAAACGCAAGCAACTATCACCCCCCAACACTACCCAAATGACACACAGCCCACAAAATCAGTGTGCCACTCAACCTCAGTCCATAAGGCAAAACAATGTACCCAACACATTAGTCATAGGTGACTCTATAGTCAGGCACATTGATGTCCCACTCACCAGGCTAAACAAGGAGAAAGATACTGTCAGGTGCCTGTCGGGTGCCAGGATCTGCCACATAACACAAGCACTCAGGTCACTCCACAACAAGTACAAATATGACTCTGTCATTGTCCATGTTGGTGTGAATGACCTGAGACATACCTCCCTGGACTACATGAAAAGAGACATAGAGGAGCTCTCAGATCATGTAGCTCAGGCAGGTATGACCCTATCCCTGAGTAGCATCCTGCCATCACCCAGAATGATATCACAATACAAGGACAAAATGATTGGCTTCAACAATTGGCTAAGCTTCTGGTGTCATTCTAAGGGGATCCAGTGTCTGTCTGCCTTGGACAACATGATCGACAGACCATGATGCTTTGCCAGAGATGGCCTCCACCTTTCACCCCTGGGATTCCGGATACTGGCTAAGGCTCTTGACACCCCTATAGTACCTTTTTTAGGCAAGGTTCAAATTACAAACTCACCACCGTAGCAGGTATAAGCAAGCAAAATCTGAGGGTAATGCTACTCAATGCTAGAAGTCTAAACCTCAAAATGCACTCACTCGAGGCACTCCTTAAAATGGAGAACATCGACATCTGTGCAGTGATGGAGACCTGGTTCAAGGTTCCAGAGAGCATCTCTGCATTATTAGGCTATAACTCATACCACACCTTTCAGCCACCTAACCTGGACCAAAACACTAAAGGAGTAGGTGTGTCCATATTCATTAAGGATATCCACACCTCCAGGCTAGTTGCTCAACATAATGCATCCGAAATTATCCAAGTGCAACTAACACTGGGCAAGACTGCAATCCAGGTTGTAGCTTGTTACAGATCCCCTACCATGCCGTAGGATGCCATCTCCATGTTTCTTGATATACTGGGTAATATTAAGTTACAGCCCGATACCCTAATAATGGGCAATTTCAACCACCCCACCATTAACTGCTCATATACTAACTCATTTGCTCAATGCTTTTTGGAATTCATAAATTCCAACGCCCTGGATCAGCTTGGCCATACCCCCACCAGAGGCAGCAATATCCTGGACCTGGTCATTACCAATATGGGCAACCAATGTTCCATGCTAGAGGTCAACTCCTCGCTGGTCAGATCCGACCACAAGCTAATCACCCTAGACATTAATATCCTGCCCCCACCCACTATTAAGGAAACCACTGTAAACAAAATTCTCCAAAGCCAACTTCATGCTTTTTAAGACAGAAGTGGCAAATTTCACGAAACCCATACAGACGTAAAATAGAGGCACGACTGCTGACTCTTATACAAATGTACTGTATAAGCACATACATGAGTGCATGGATCGTGCCATCCCCAACAGAACCAAGACGCTATCCCACCCAAAAAGGAAGCCAGTCTGGTGGTCCCCTGCCATAAACAAACTCTACAACAGAAGGAAGAAGCTGTTGCAAAAAAGAGTAAAATCCCCTGATTGCAGGAACTCCCCGGTCAACCTCAGTAAGAAGCTGAGATCCCTCATAAAATCCTCCAAAGCTAGTTATGAAAATAAAATCGCCACTGATTCTAAAGACAACCACAATGCATTCTACAGCTATGTCAAGATTCTCAATGGTGACACTCAGATCTGCTCTGAGCTACAGCACAATGGCACTAGATATACAGAACCAACTGATATTGCCAACATCCTGGCAGATAGGTTCAGTGCAAACTTCACCCCCCACCCCCCAAAGGGCCCATCACTATACCAGAAGAATGTAAAACCCCTGTATTCATGGCTGCACAAGTAAAGACCACACTCTCCAAAGCCAAGGACACAGCATCCATGGGACCTGAAAACATCCCAGGCTGCGTTCTGCATGAACTACAGAACGAACTGGCACCCCACCTAAGTACCATGTTCATTCATAGCCTCACTTCAGGCTTTGTGCCTACTGAATGGTGCACAGCAATAGTCATCCCACTCCACAAATGGGGTGGCACCACAGACCCCGGGAACTACCACCCCATTAGCCTGATGAGCCTGATCTGCAAGGCCATGGAACGCATCATCT
The DNA here is from genome assembly GCF_019279795.1 of Protopterus annectens. Classification (NCBI taxonomy): domain Eukaryota; kingdom Metazoa; phylum Chordata; order Ceratodontiformes; family Protopteridae; genus Protopterus; species Protopterus annectens. The sequence continues at coordinate 14,073,822 of NC_056728.1, forward strand.
TGGAGCTTATAAACAAGGACATAGGTAACCTCCAAACTCTGGACCCCACTCAGTCTGGCTTTGTAAAAGGTAGGTCATGTCTCTTAAACCTGATTGACTTATTTGAAGTAGCCACCAGAGCCGAGAATGAGGGTAAGGTGGTGCACACAGCCTATCTTGACCTCACCAAGGCTTTCGACACCATCCTCCATTTTGGAATTATAGATCAACTCACTAGACTGGGCATAAATCCCTATGTCACAAGATGGCTGGCCAACTGGCTCACTGACAGAACCCACACAGTGAAAGTAGCCGACTCCAAATCCAATTCAGACCAGTGACAAGTGGAGTACCACGGGGCTCAGTCCTGGGTCCTCTCCTGTTTGGCATCTACTTTTCAGAAGTCCAGGCTAATACAGCAGGTCTTTGGCTAATGAAGTTGGCAGGTGACTGCAAACTAGGTGCCATAATAGAATCGCCTAATAAATTGGATATTCTACAAAGGGGCCTCACTGGGACTGATGCTTGGTGTCAAAGTCATGGCCTGAAGCTCAATACCAAGAAGTGCATTGTCATCCCCTTTGGGGAAAAACACTGTACCCATGAACTACCACATAGGCGGTAGCCTACTAAACACTGAAAGTGTGATAAGAGACCTTGGGACACAGGTGGACAGTAGTCTTTCCTTTGATAATCACATCACCACAGTAGTCAGGAAATCCTTCTATGTGGCACACCTCATCACAAAGGGGTTCACCTCCAGAAAAAAAGAGGTCATTGTTCCTCTCTACTCATCCCTCATCAGACCCATTATAGAGTACAATGCTCCATTTGGCATGTACCTCGCAGGACATCTACAACAACTAGAAAGGCCACAGAAATACCTCACTAAGAGGATTACCGGCCTCAAACAGATGCCATACACAGACTGTCTCAAAAAACTCCAGCTCTACTCCATCACTTATCGCCTACTCAGAGGTTACCTCTGTCTAAAATACAAAGCTATGTCAAACCCAGATCTGTTGGACATGCTACACTTAAAGAAAAACCAATCCCTCCGAGCCACATGCTCCAGGGACCTAAACCTTGCCACCACAAATAAAAACATGCTGGAGGGATAGATTCCTGTCCCAGAGACTTCCCATGCTCTGGAAAAGACTACCCATTCATGTCAAGCAAAGCTCCTCATTAGCCTTCTTTAAGAAAGATCTTGACGATTGGATGGGAAATAGGAAATTCACCCTGGGGATCACTTCTGTGGCTGTGCTAGACAGGGGCACAGGAGAATAACTTTCTTGGGTGGTGAAAGCCAGGGAACTTTTTTGGCTAGGCTTATATAGGCCCCAGGGCTGATAGTACCTACCTATGAACCTATGAACATACAGATTACACACACATATCTGTAGTCGTACAGTGCATGCATAGCTCACATGAGTTGCTCATCTTTATCATATCACGTTCCTTCACTATTCGTTCTTTCTAACGGAGACTGGTTGCTGTACTACATGTGCCTTCTAACAGCAAATTGCTGTATGTATCCCATTGAATTAATACGGAATAAAATAACTAGTTCGGTATGCAGAGCATTTATTGACTCTTTCACCCACAAGTCTATTTTTCACAAATGCAACTGATCATTCGGTCTCTTTGCATGGTACTTTGTAATTTGTATAGCCTTGACTACCTCAGCTTTTTCCCATACATCTTGTGGCCACCTCTAATTGCATTCCCTCTGCTTGGTGGCATGGTAACCCTCTTAATTTAAACCATGTTGTGATTTTTGTGTTAAATGCAGTCATGGTCTCCTTATTTTATTTCTTTTAGAAATGCACTACGTGCCTGTGTTTCTTTCCTCTATTGCTATTATGTCCTTTATTCTCAGTTTTTCTTTCTGCAGTTTGTCTGCACTTAAATGTGTCTGACTCTTAGTGACAAGTATGCAGTTTTGAGAAGTATTCCCAAATGAAACTTGTGGCTTTTGTTATTGAGTAGCTTTTAGAAATACACTATGTGCCTGCATTTTGTTCTTCTATAACTGTCTGACCTTTATTCTCTGTTCTTCTTCCTGTAATTTGTCTGGACTTATGTCTGACCTCTTAGTGACAGCCTGCAGTGTTGTAAAACAGTCTCAAATGAAACATGTGGGTTTGTTATAGAGTGGCAGACATCTAGACACTGTCCTGTTATATATATATCATCACATTATGATCACCTGTACTGCTGTACTGAAATGCCGATATACTGTTTGAAAATGCAATATGAGTGTATACTTCACATATGGCCTTCCATGATTAGTTGTATTTATAGCCTTAATTTCACCAATGATGATTCTTTTATTTAAGTTTTTGATTCTCCAGCAAATAATTATCATTTCCTATCTGGTTCAGCACCTCTCTGTTTATATTCTGAATTGCTAACCAATGTAGTACAATTGCCTCTAATAAGCTCCAATCTCTTCCATGTTAACCACAGTGTTATCATATTCTCTGTTAACATAACTTAATAATGTGGGCTGGACCTCCGCAGAATTGGTCTGTTGTTCATGTTACTGAAACAGGTGATTCCTTGAAGCAGCAGTTAGGTTACTTATTCCAGATGTATCTTTGCACCCTGTTGGTATTAAGCCAACATGATGATATTCAAGGCTTGTAAAGCTAATTTCACAAAGGTCTTGTGAGAAGATGACTTTGAATTCCATTTACCAAAGAGATAAGTTGCCTGCAGACTTCAAAGCAAAAATACCCAATGCAGCAACAGTTCTTCGGATAAACTGGATGTGCAGTTGCTATGCTGCCTTTCATTCAAGTGAAAGGCAAAGTCTCAGAAGGATTCTTTTATTCCATGACACGTATTCTGCAATAGTTATATGAACAATTCATTGATCATACAGACATATGGCCAGTGAAGGAGTTGTTTTTTTTTTTTGCTTTATACACTGCTTCCCAGATTAGGTTGAGACCTTCACATAGCCCTGAACTGGAAAAAATAAGTAACAAATATGGAGTGATAAACTATATCACTGCATGCAATACAACCTAAATGTCACTAGCAGATCCATAACATTTTATTCGCTTTATTTCCTCATACCATGAGCAGTGATGCTCAGTGAAAGAGCTCAGCACTGGAGGGAAAGAAAAAGGTACAATTCCTAGAGCCTTTTGAATGATACCAGATGAAGGAAACAAAATAGTTGAAAGAATCAAACACTGATAAATGCATGCACAAGTGCAACCTTGTGAAGCAAAGACAGCTCAAAGGAAATATGAAGCAAGAAAGAAAAAAAATAGACTAATAGAATGACAGTCCACATAATATTAATGGGTTGCATATCACAAACTAAATCATGTAGATCATACAAGAAACAAGAAAGCACTTGTATATTCATACGGTCTCTCTCTCTCTCACACACACACACACACACACACACACACACACACGCGCGCACGCATACACGCGCACACAAACACACACACACACACACACACACACACACACACACACACACACACACACACACACACACACACACACACACACACACACACACACACACACACGTGTCAGGCATGCACACATATTGGTAATTTGAATGATTGTCAATCAACTACTGCATAGCTGTAAAATATGGGAGGAAACCATTGCAGCTAGTAAAACCCCACATGGACACAAGGAGGTCATGCAGACTTTGTGCAGAAGGTACCACGGCCAAGAACGGATGTAAAGAACCAAGTGTGTTGCAACAGCACTAACTGCAGATGCCATTGTCAAAGTCACTTTGATCACAATTGCAGCTGCATAAAGAAACATATAGACTGCCTGCAATGAATGCTTGGCACCTTTTCTACAGTGTGAATAACACCTCCCCCTAATAGCCTGCTCCTTTGCCCCACCCTTGGTATGCCTCTGATTAACTAATGGAAAGCAGTACATAACTGGAAGTTAGGGAAGCAACGTACTCCTACTATTGGATACAGCTTAGTATGATTTGATCTGATTGCAGAGAACACTACATTTCATTTAAGGACAGCAGACAAGGTCTTTTCTGCAGATTTGACAGTCAGAAGTTTAAACAGATGCTAAAAGAAGAGTCTGGGGGGACTTTACAGAGACTGAGAGAGGACAGAGGAACTACCAAGAGAAAGTACAGAGACTTGGAGTATAATGGTAGGTTGTAGTGCTTAGGAGAAGGTATGCACAGAACAGAACTCAATGCTTCTAAAATAAATATCCTTGGAACTCCTCCTGAGGAGGCTGCTGGTGTGGTGGGCCCTGGTGTGAATGGAGTCTAATGCCTGTAGGTACAGTTTTGCCATGAAAGGAATAGCAAAGGATATTGACTTTCCTGCTCCTACCACATAGGGCCACAAAAGCTGCTCTGATTTTCTGAAAGGCTTTGTTCTGTCCAATAACGTCTAAATTAATAGAGGGTGAGGTGAGTGGATCAGTGTTGTATTCTGCGTAGAAATGCTGCATGGTATGGTTTGATGAGGGAGAGAACGAAAGTCCACACTGCTTAGCAGTTCACAAATATTGTAGTTGAGAGGTAAATTCAGTTTTCCCAGGCACTGGCCCTTTTTCTCATTCCAAACACAAAACTGGCTCTAAAATGACATCTGCACCTCCCTGGAGAGCAGGGTCTGCTGTGATGCTAAGGAATCTAGAGGTCTGATCATCTTTGGTCTGTCTGCTGTCTGTCTCTGTCAGAGGAAGAGAGGAAAGAGTGAAAAGGTAGAGGGCATAAACTGTCATTGACTGAAAACTGAACGAGAGAGAGGCTCCTACTCTCCAGATTGGAAGATCCTTGAGCAAGCAGAATTGAATTTTTTATTTTTGTGGATGGGAGGCAGAGCTCCTCTGTCTGGCCTTCCCTATTATTGGATTATTTAAAAAAACTTTTGGATGCAACATCTCGTCGTGTGGATCTGTCATATTCCTGTAGGTTGTTGTTCAGCGTGTTTTCTTTGCCTGGCAAGTACTGTGGGCATGTTCCAAAGTGACATGGCCTGTCTATAGGGGATAAGAATGTGTTCCTCCTGCTTTGTTTATGTACCACATAACCATGGATAGTGGTGGTATCATTGTTTCCAAACTGTGGCTGTGTGAGACCATATATGTTTTTAGGTACCATTGTAGTTTCTCATATGCAGGATGCATGCCATGAATCCCAGAGCCTGCAGGATTTTCCTTGCAGTCAGCCTGGTGCAATTTGCCAGTGTTCTGAAATATTGAAATAGTTGCCCCTGCTTCTCTGGCGTGAGGTAGGCCATCTGGAAAATAGGTCCAATCTTTGCCTTCTTTCCTTCTCAGAATAAGAATGGAATAAAAACCCTGACCTTCTTGTGTGTGTAGGTACCTCTTGAAATTCTTTCATGTTTTATAAGATCTGAATTTTGCTTTTGTGCCTCTGCCCTTTGATTGTGTGGCAGGTTTGTGGAAATTGTCCTCTTCTGTTTATAATGTTCAGGATCCATTTGTCACAATTGAAATAGTGCTACTCTAAGGCCTACGCCATTTGAGACCTGGTTGGTATGCAAAGGGAAAAAAGTCATTGGTTTTGCTTTCTGAAAGAGAAAAGTTGTGTCCTCACCACCTCTTTGTGTAGGAGCTGCCATTGTCTGCCTCTCTGTCTGAGCCTTGTGTTTGTCCTGCAGGAAAAAGGAGTTTTTGGAAGGCCAATTTCTACTAAAACGGGGGGGTTGAACCTGCAGAAATTTTTCACAGTTTGCATTGATTTAGCCTTTTCCTCCATTTGAAGAGGGCTCTAGTAATTTTTGATTGATATGATCAGGCCTTTGGCAAATCTTGTTCCTTGGGCCACATGCCTGAACGAGACCTGCACAGCAGTACACATGAGGCCTCCTGAGCATCAGAACCACATTGTAAATGGTGTTGTTTACCTTGTTCTGCACTATGCATGCATAAATCCTGCAACTCCTTCATGTCTGGTTGTTCAGGTTGTGACATTTGAGATAACAGAAACTGTTGGTATTTTAGCATATGAAACTGACAGTTTAAGGCCCTCATGGATAACCTTTCTGGATCTGGGGAATCTCTCTGCGGGTTTGGGTTTGCAATGGGAGAGGCCTTAACTCCCTGCCCCCTGAGATGGTTTCTAGGTCAGCAGCATGGCTTTTGTATAGGAATCGGGTGTGTCACAGGACCTTTGTAATACCTGTCAGGCTAACTGAGCTGGAGGAGAGAGTCCTCATCTAGGAGTATAGCCAGAGGCCTGTGCTGGGTAACAAAGAAATTCCCTGAGCCTTTTCTTGAATCTGAATCCCTTCCCCTTCCAGTGGAAGTGTTCCTTAAGGTATGCAGAGTTTCACCAATGAAGTAAATCCTCGGGGGATACAGAAAAATAGAGATTCCTCTGCATCAGAGTCTTCAAAAGACTGTTCCTGATAATCAGAGTGCTCTGAAAAAATAAGCCCTGATCAGAGGAGGGGAGAATCTTCCTCCCACTCTGTCTTTTGTCCAGAGGTGGCTGAGAACGCATTGGTACTAGCTTTGATGGTGATGAAGATGGAGAAAGAAGAGGAAGTTGAAGACACACCTTGAGTGGAGGTGTGGAGGTGTCTGCATTCTGTGTGCCAAGTGTGGCTTCGCAGGTGTGTAGTAAGGTGTGGGCGAGAGTCTGTACACTGGGCAGGAGACAAGACACCAAATAATGTGTCAGGGTCGGGTAGGTAATCAGGGGCTGTGGGGCGAGAACCGCTGAGGTAGTCGGTGGCGGCTTTGGGTGTCGGTAGCCGCCGCGGACCCCATGTCGGTCCTTGTCTTACGCCTTTTTAGACAAACCGGTCGGAGGGGAGGATCGATCGACATATATAGTATAGTTTCCAAAAATAATGCTGGGTGAACTCCGCTCGACGCTTAATAGTGCGCTTGTTGAATGTAGCACAACTCTTTCTTTCCCCCGTCGACTCGACATCAGGGAAGAAGCAACGGAGAACCCCATCTGTTATGACTGCAGCTGTATGCACGATGAACATCAGAGGCACTTTAAAGGGTGAATGCAGTATCATCAAATGAAATAAGATCAAAATGTAAATACAAATACAAGTTTTCTGCTTGAATTTATGAGAGTTGATGTATTTATTAGTCAACAAGAGACCAGCAAACCCTCTTCCCATATCATAAAATACCGGAATATGTTATGGCCTGTTTATTCTCTTTACATCCTGCTTTTTTTCTTAACAAGGTCTTCCTAGAAAAAGGAATCATGCTTTCTGGCCTTGTTGTCTGCCAAAAAGGTACAGAACAGATCAGCTTGGACTAACTCGGGATTTCTAGATATTAGTTGACCAATCAGGGATGCTTTTCTTTTCTGCTTTCTGATTTGGGGAATAAAAGTGCACAATAGCAGTTTAGCACGAGTAAGCTCATGCACACAACAGATCACTCAGTAATGTCTGCAATGTAGAAGGGATCTATGCAGTGAAGTTTCGCTATTAATTACAGATTCAGTAATGTAGCAGGCTCACTGTCCTAGGAATACAAGCTGTTTGTTGCACGCTTAGCCCTTTCCCATTGGGTATTGTTCTCATGATCCAGGTGCATGTGCTTGCACACCTGTCAGTCATGTCCTTGACAGACATTATGCATTTACAATATAGATTTGACAAATTACTATGTTGACAGTTTGAGGCAAAACAATGTACTCCATAACTTGCATGGATTGTGACATAATCTTTTCTCAATGAGTACCAAGTTATCTTGACACCAGGTAGTACTGCAAATGCATCAGGGGCTGAGATAACCTGAATTATTTTTTTTTCAACAAAATGTTTGCTCTTACAAACAAAGAACATTCTTCACCACTTCAGAATTCATTCAGAGTAAAACATTATCAGTTAATGCACTGCTGTGACAGACTGGCATACCATCCAGCCCTACTTCTCTTCCTTATGTCTGCTGCTTGTTGTGACAGGCTATTGCTCCCCTGTGAGCCTTAAGAGAACTATGTGGGTATGTGAAAATGCACACATTAATTAATGTACTAAAATCATAATTACCCTAAGCCAATTAAAAAAAAATCCCAATGTGGCAATGCAGTAGAGCCTGCATGTAGCTAATCACCATAAAATTTTCTTCCCTCTGTGCAGCACAGTGACCTGTGATAGAAAACCACACGATGTTATTGTACTAGATGGAACAGCTGATATCTGGAGTTCATATTATAACAGCTATCCTTGCTTACTCATCAGCATGCCCTTCCATTTTGGAGTAGACAACAGACAGAACAAGGCTTGCATTCTACTCCTAGGAAGGTTTACTCTTCCACAGTTGTTAAAACTAAATAAATTCATCAGCAGAAAATCAGAGCTTTCATGTGAGAAGCATGAATGAATTCCTCTACTCAGAGCAATAAACATTAAAAAATAAATTTTAATAAGGCACTGAGTTTAAAATGCAATCCTAATAACATTTTTCTAAAAATACCATCACAGTTCCTTACAGTTTGTCTCAGCTACTTTAAGTTTTGGATTATTTTAATCACATTCTCAATCACAAACCACTAAGCAGTGGTTTTAATGATGAATGGATGTAGAAAATCATGGAGATTAAGTGCAGAGTCCCTGATGAGACATAATGCTAAGCTGAGAAATTATAAGAGTTGTAGTTAATATCAAAGATGTGAGGCATATGAGTTAGGGAGACAGACATAGAATGAACAGACAGAGCAGAGGAAAGAAAGCAGGTAGTGTTTTAATAGGCTCCCCATCGAAATGTTGGCACTCGAAATGCTGAGTGCTGACAAGCTGAAAAGAAAGACCAAAAACACAGGAGAAGATCAAATCTTGAAAAATCACTGTTTTCCTTTAAACTTCTTTTTGCAGAAGGGGCAAACCCCCCTACATACCCATACCCCCAAAACTTATACATGCCAACTATGAAATTGCCATACCTTGGAGAAAAGGAAATATTCCAAGAAATGTCATTTTGCACTTAGTATACAAGTCCATTCTTTTGGCCATAGAGTCTCCATATTTTGGGACTCACTCTATCGCGTCCCAACATTTTAAATGGTAAACATTTTAGTACTAGATGGAGAAATAGTTATAGTTAGGAGATGGGTATTAAGGAAGTATAGGGGATAAAAAGTAGTGCTTATACAGGTGGAGATGGAAAGAAGAGAGTATAAATGGAGAGGAGGTTTGAGTTCATGCAATGAAAAGGAATGGAGAAAGAAAAACCCAATGTGGAAGATTAATAGAGCCAGCATTGGTTTAGATTCCATTTGGTAAGGTATTTTTACCATGAATAAGAATGTCTTTCCATCATTTTGACACATAATGGGAGTAGAGGGAATTTCCAGTGCTATTGTAAAATTTATTGATAGCTATTGCTAGAGCAGTAGTAAAGTAGAGTGTTTTCTAATGCATGGCATTTCTGAGGAAAGTAAAATAAGTTGTGAGCAGTGATTAATCGTGAATAAGTCAGTTGGTTTGGGAGTTTGAGCAAGTTTAGTTGTTTTAATGTGAGGCAGAGATGTGCTTTGTAAGTAAGGCTAGTTGCAAATTTAACATGGTGTGTTATTTCCAGTGTTTATCCTATGAAAGAAGTTTCACACCAGATAGCTGAAAGACTATAAATGATAACACTTTTGGGAAAGGAGTAATCTGAATACGTCTATATTAACCTTTCCCAGCTTTCTGCATGCAGAAAGTCACCTCTTACTCTCTGAGTCTCAATCTTCAAGAGAATAATTACGGCGGAGCAATGACCAAGGGATAATAGATAATCTCCATGAAAGCTGATACATCAAAGGTGAGAGATAGAAACCATCACAAAGTAGATAAGAATAAATAATTACTCATACAGTGCTTATTCCAGTAGCTTGAGACTCTTTATTATGATTCAGTTTCTGCCACAGAGCTGTTAACTACATTGGACTCTGGATGGTTACTCAGAGTTCCTGCAGCTGTTAGAAACCAGAAATAAGCTATCTGATGGCCTAAGTCATGGTTGCACATAAATTGTGAGTATCTATGCAGTTTAATGGCAAATGCTAATCCACTTACCAGTATTTGTTGATATCTACTGAAGTACTTTATTGCAGTAGAAATTCAATATATGACATTAAGTAAGCAACATGCCAGGTGGCACTAAGCACCTCAAGCAATAGATGTTAGACATCAGCCATAAAACAGCACAGGAATCTTACTTACACTATGTAAGCAGTAGTCTAGCCAACCTTACACAGCTATAGAGCAACTAAGGAGAAGAAATGGATTTCTGCCTTATTTTGTTAAAGAACATGCAAGATTTATACTCCTGCAAATGAGATATAGCAGTTCTATATGCAGATCTTCTGGTAATTAATTTGCCCCTGAGTCATTCAGTACTACACTCATGTATGGAAATTTTAGCCTTTGTGCAATATGATTCACACTGGCCTCTGCTGATGGTTTAGTCCTCTGTATGGATAGATTAATAACAGATTTCTGTTACTTGTGTTAAGACCATTTACCGAATGTTGTGATTTAACTAAAACCACATTAATTTATCTGCCTTATGAACATCGAAAACATGTCATGTCTCCATATTATCACTCTGTACAGGGTTGTTGTTGATTGGTCATGTGACAGATAGAGGGATGGTATGTCCTCCTAGTCCCCCCCCCCGGGTTCTATGTCAGCTTATCCAATACTGCAGTTTGGCACCTGGTATAAGGCATACTATTTTTGTAATCTTCCACACTGTTTTCTCAGTTTCCTCCATCTGTATGTTATATCACAGAGGTAAGAAATTAAGTTAAACTTGAAAACATAAAGCCTGACCTCATTATGCATTTATTTACTGCTGTCACTTGTAAGTTAAGTGAAAATGGCATTACACAATCATAGAATTATTCGCCTCCTTACAAACTGCTTCTAACAAAGCTAAGAAGCATGTACCTGACTGAAGCCACTGTGACTCCATTATATACTTCCACCTTGCATCAGGATCTCAGTGCCAAAAAATTCTACCCTCTCCCCTTGTCTTCTCAGTGCTGCTTCATCTGACCCTGTAATCCACCTCTTCCATTCAAGCAATTCCACACACCACTGCTGTTGGCTAGGCATACCATGCGACCTCTTTTACATTGTAACCAATGAACATAATCATGCCATTCTAGCTATGATCTGCTCATTTCCTGGAGGACGTTGCCACATCTAATTTATGAATTCCAACATATAGTCACAGTATCTGGAGATTCAAGCCTTTGTTTATCTACTCACAGTACCTAAAGCATCTGTGAAACAAAAATAAACTCATAATATTTAAAATCATTTGTGTTAAGGCTAATTTGGAATCCTGATAATCAGATGTTTAGATCATCTGCAGCATTTGTTTTAATGGACTGTCACAGCATGCACAGTATTTGTGTAAATGCTTAGAACATCTATAGCAATTCTGCAAATATATCCACAGCATTCATGCGTGCAAACAATCAGACCTTAAGCTTTAGGTCATAAGCTCAAACCATTTCAAACATTATCTATATAGTTGGAACATTATGAGCATCTGGAAAATTTGTACGGTTACTCAGCAATTAGATCATTTGCTGAAATATGCAGATAATGCACAGCATTTGCTTAAATACTGACAGAATGTGATGTTATCTATTGAAAAAAAATGATGAGACCGTACTGACACCTATACAGACACTCATGACATGTACATTTGTCTTACAGGGCATTTTGAACATTTCTGTAATTCTGTTTACTAAACTAAAAAGTATTTGTATAACTATTTAAAACATGTGCATGTGTTGTCTAAATGCCTGGTACGTCAAAACACTTCCCTAAACAAAATATATCTAAGCAATTTTGTGTATGAGGCAGAATAGTTGTTACATTGTCTAAACATTTTAGGGTTGAGATGCATCAACACAGTTGTGGTGGAGAGGATAAAGGTATTAGCATACCACAGCAGCAGGATGCTGGGATAAGCTCCAGAAGGTAGGGCCATTATTTGACAGCATAAAGGAGAATGTTCAGCTTCATATGTTAAACTAGCCCCCTACGCAACGCCATTAAGAAACAGTTTTGAACTGAATTATTTTACACCTAAGCAGCATACTGACAGGGCTAGTTGACATCACTGGGGTGACAAGTCTGGTGCTGTGTGCTTATAACGGGCCTTTTAGAATCAAGACAGGTCACCGGTATGCATGGCAGAGTATAAAAGGGTACCACTGTGATATGATTATTAAAGATGAGAGTATCAAAAGCCAATATTAAAGTGAATGAACACCATGCCCTGAATTTTGACTTGTACTAGAGAAAGCATTCTGGTTGTCTGTAATAATGTATTTTTAAGCTGCATAGTGGTTCTAGAAAGTAAAGTCAAACTGTAGGGCAGGTTTTGCAGTGGTTGACTTATACATGCTATACTGTTACGGTCTGCCATGTGTGTACTTCTTGCAAAGGAATTCACATACCCCTTTATCTTCCTTTGACATGTCCCCCTGTATGGCCCAAAACTGTACTTTCATTGTCATCACGCTCAACAAAAGGAAGACATGAGATCCATTTCACAAAGAGGGTAAAGTGGATTTCAGTGACAAATATACCTGCCAACTGCGGGTATTGCACCTTATGTCAAATAGTTAGGCACAGGTGAAATCAGCAGCCTTTATCTTTTCTCAGAGTAGATTATTCCTAATACTATTCATGTCTCCCTTTTCAAAGTCCAATCAAATCACTGCAGGACACAAGTGCACTTGAAATGGATCATGTAAGTCATGTATACCATGCTAGAAGATGCTATATGCAACTTTCAGGGGGTGCACGGCACACCATGCATAAGGGGTAATTTTCTGGATTCTGCCCCATGCTGATAGAATCATATGTGGTTTATATTTGCCTACACTGCTCACTGTGTATTTAAAACATGCTATCAAAACATTATATATGGTGAATCACACATGGAATGTAGCTTATGGTCTATGGTTAATACAACTACCAGTTTTCCAGAGCCCGTGTCTTCTCAGTGGTTTACAATGAAGTGACAGGATATGAGTGGAATCATGTCACAATATAGCTGCATTATTTTATTAAGAATGCTATCATCCACTGGGTGTTTCTTCCACCTTATCCTTTGCATGCTTTGCTTTGGGACTTTAGTATTGGGTAGATGTGTGAAACCATCAACAGAGGAGGAACAAACACCTTGGTTATTATTTTAAAAAGTTCCTCAGGTGCACCTGTCACACACTTTCTCTAATGGCATCTGTTGCAACACATACCTGTGAGGCAGCTGTGATGAGACCGTAGTGGTGTGCAGTCCACGTTTTTAAGGTTCTAACATCTCCAGGTGTTATTGTCACACTTCATCCCGATGCTTGCATTTCTTATGTAACTTTCTGATACTGGTAAAAATGAATGCTTCTTTTTTGTGATATGTTCCTTTCAAGGTGGCATAGGTGTCCATTTGCATATAAAAATTATATAACTTTTATGGCTTACCATGCTTGACACTCATACATGGGTTTTAAAAAATATTCAATCAGTGTTGCAATGTCTAAAAGTACACATTCAAAATTTATTTATATGCTGATGTCACTTCTTTTGGAAACTTTGACTTGATGCATATTAGTACGGGCATACAGGATATGTGATGGAGATGCAGACATCTTTAGATGTTATTCAGGATAGGCAGTTATTGTAACTGCATTGTACAAGAATGTTGAATGTTGAAAACATATCATGTTTTGCATGTACTATATTGCACTGTATGTCCTAAAACATATAGGGATATCATTATTATTTATTTTATTTTACATTTGTTGACCGGGCTAGTCTAACTGGATATATGTCCATTTTCAGTGGAGGCCCGGGGAGAAAAGCTCCAAGCATAAACAGTGACATAACATACATTATATGCAGTAGTAACATGATTTGCAGTACATTATTTAGATTATACATAAAAACTTATACAGGGTTATACATAAAAAAAAACTTATACAGAGTCCTTTAGTAAGGCTTAGGCTAAGCTCTAATACAGAAAACAAAGATAATATAATTTTTTTTTTCTTGCCTGGTTTACAGATGTAAAAACTTATGTTTACATCTGGTGAAGAGGAGGGCTAGCACTTTCAGAGTTAGTAAACTCTTATAGAGTTCTAAGAAGGAAGTCTCATTAATTACTATTTAGAGGTTAGCTTACTAGTTAACACCAGTAGGCGTCAGACCGACAGAGCAGAAAAGTACAGGGAAAGCAGGATGGGGAATGAGATATTAGTCAGGGTTAGAGCAGGGACATAGCCAGTGTGTTTTAAGATATATTTAAAAAGATATTTTTTTGAAAAGCAGTGTGGAAGAAAGAGTTGAGAGTTCATTTGGAAGCTGTTTCCAGGTTTTTCCCACTGTTAGCAAATAGTGAGTCCCCAGCCTTGTTGTTTGATTTAATAGTGGAAACAAGGAGCTTATTAGCTGAGCGTAGTGGTGCAAGATTTTTGTATGGGGTAATCAGATTAGTGAGGACTGGTGTATTCTTAAATCATTTAGTTAATCATGTTGTTCATTGTTATTGGTATTCCTTACCTACAGGTGTTGTCCAGGTAGTTATTTTCCTTGAACTTATTAGGTATGTATAACAACTGTGCTGCATTTTTGTAAGGTATACACTCTACATAGGCAACAGTCTTCAAACATGATTTAACAAACTATGTTTTTCATATACATTTTATCTACACTTGGAGGTAAACACAACACAGTAAGCAAGTAAAGTAGCTAGCGTATTGGCTAACTTTAGCCATGAATGCCCTATGCATTCTTTTTCTCCTAAAAGCATATACTTTTTTTGTGGCTCCAGGACCTTGCCCAAGGGCTCCTCTACCTTCACCCAACTGGCCCCATTCGTTCTAGTGGAACAGGAGCTGGATATTCATAGGCTAGGCAAAAATCTCTATAAGACATTTATTCCTGCCCAGTAATAGTCATCAGTAACCTACTCCCTGGCAGGAGCTGGGCAGTAGGGAGTGAAGTATATCACACTACTTATTCGAGAATTTGGCTTACTGATTACAAACTTGGATTGTTTTTATACCTGTGAGCTTTCACTAGCGACTTTAAACAAAATTGGTTGTATGGTGGTTCAGGCTACAACATCACTGTGTCACCTTACTGCAAGAAAACCTGATGCCCCCCCCCCAAAAAAAACAAAGATCACTTATTCTAGCTTCAGTATCATACAGGGTAACTTTTATCTCTGTCTTGTGTCTTGAAGATAAAAACATTCTCAAACTAACTTGACA
Organism: Protopterus annectens; assembly: GCF_019279795.1. Lineage (NCBI taxonomy): Eukaryota > Metazoa > Chordata > Ceratodontiformes > Protopteridae > Protopterus > Protopterus annectens. The sequence goes on from NC_056728.1 coordinate 14,089,048, forward strand.
TTTGTAGTGCAAGTACTCTGAACTTAACCTTACTGTAATACACTCTGGAAATTTCAGTAAAGCTTCCTGTTCTTGGACCCCAAAACTGTGGAGTTTACAATCTCAGATTGGAATGCAGACAATGGAAGAAGGAGATAAGAGCCAATGTAGGGTCTGAGGAGAGGGTTTTGGTGACTAGAAAGACAGTCACAAAGGAGATTATGTATTTATTTTATATATTTTACATTTGTTGACCAGGAGTGTCTAAATGAGCAAAAGTCCTTTTACAGCAGAGGCCCAGAAACTCCTGAACTACTATATCTGGTTTTCTGCCATCTATTTTTTGAACTGTTGGTAATGGCTCATCTCATGTGATATAAATTTCATCAATTTCTATAATGCTTTTTGGCTTATGTTTCCAATGCTTCTCAGCTACTTCAATATTATAATGTTTGCACAAGCCTCAATGCAAGAGTCTTGCTGTATTATTATTATGCCTTTCAGTATACAGGCCTTCTGCCATTAGTGTATCACACCCAGCAACAAGATGTATGGCTGTTTCCAATTCTGTTTTACAAAACCTGCATATGTCTGTTTCTCCATCATGTTCAATGGACTTTGTAAACCAATATGTATGCAATTATCTTGGGTCACCAATATTAACCTTTCATCTTTTGGTTTCTGGGCCTTCATGACACCCATGCAGATGGACAGTACAGTTACAACTGCTGAATCCTACACAAACGCACTCTATAAGCACTTACACGAGTGCATGGATCGTACTATCCCAAACAGAACCAAGATGCTGTCCTCCAAAAAAAGGAAGCCAATTTGGTGGTCCCCTGCCATAAACAAACTGTACAACAGAAGGAAGAAACTGTTGCAAAAGAGAGTAAAATCCCATGAGTGGAGGAGCTCCCTGGACAGCCTCAATAAGAAGCTGAGATCCCTTATAAGATCGTCCAAAGCTAGCTACGTAAACAAAATCACCACTAATTCTAAGGACAACCACAAAGCATTCTATAGCTATCTCAAGAATCTCGATGGCAACACCCAGATCTGCTCTGAGTTACAGCACAAAGGCACGAAAATTACAGAACCGACTGAAATTGCCAAAATCCTGGCAGATAGGTTCAGTGCTAACTTTACCCCCCCCACCCCCTAAAAAGAATGCAGAGTCCCAGTAATCACAACTATGCAGGTAAAAGCTGCACTCTCTAAAGCCAAAAACACAGCATCCATGGGACCGGACAACATCCCAGGCTGCGTTTTACACAAACTTCAGAATGAACTGGCTCCCCACTTAAGCATCATGTTCAATAATAGCCTCACATCTGGCTTTGTGCCCACTGAATGGCACACAGCAACAGTTATCCCACTCCACAAAGGGGGAGCCACCACTGATCCTGGGAACTATCGACCTATTAGCCTGACGAGCTTGGTCTGCAAGGCCATGGAACGTATCATCATGGAACTCATAAACAAAGACATTGGTGACCTCCAAACTCTGGATCCCACCCAGTTTGGTTTTGTGAAAGGCAGATCATGCCTCCTGAACCTGATCAACTTCTGTGAGGCAGTCACCAAAGCCGTAGATGAGGGTAAGGTGGTTCACACAGCCTATCTTGACCTCGCCAAGGCTTTCGACACCATCCCCCATTCTGAAATTATAGCGAAACTCACTAAACTAGGTATAAATCCCTATGTCACAAGATGGGTTGCCAACTGGCACACTGACAGAACCCACACTGTAAAAGTTGCAGACTCCAAATCTGACCTCAAAGCAGAGACAAGTGGAGTACCACAGGGTTCCATCCTGGGACCTCTCCTGTTTGGTATCTACTTCTCTGAAGTACAGGCTAACACAGAAGGCCTCTGGCTAATGAAGTTCACAGATGACTGCAAACTAGGAGCCATAGTCAAGTCCCCAAATGATGTGGACATCCTACAGAAGGGCCTTGCTGAGACAGATGCCTGGTGTCAGAGCCATGGCCTCAAGCTCAATGCCAAAAAGTGCAGTGTCATCCCCTTTGGTAAAAACTCTGTACCCATGAACTACTACATAGGCAGCAATCTACTTAACACCAAATGTGTGATAAGAGACCTTGGGACCCAGGTGGACTGTAGTCTCTCCTTTGATAGTCACATCGCCACAGTAGTCAGGAAGTCCTTCTAAGTGGCACACCTCATCATAAAAGGGTTCTCATCCAGGAAAAAAGAGGTCATTGTTCCCCTCTACTCAACACTCATTAGACCCATTATAGAGTACAATGCCCCTTTTGTAATGTACCTCACAAGACATCTGCAGCAGCTGGAAAGTCCACAGAAGTACCTCACAAAGAGGATTACTGGCCTCAAACAAATGCCCTACACTGACCGCCTCAAAAAACTCCAGCTTTACTCCATAGCATATCACCTACTCTAAGGTGATCTCTGCCTAACATATAAAGCTATGTCAAACCCAGAGCTGTTGGACATGCTATACCTAAAGAAATCCCAATCCCTCCAAGCTACACACTCTAGGGACATAAACCTTGTCACCACAATAAACAGGACATGCTGGAGGGACAGATTCCTGTCCCAGAGACTTCCCATACTCTGGAACAGGCTATCCATGTATGTCAAGCAAAGTTCTTCATTAGCACTCTTCAAGAAAAATCTTGATGAGTGGATGGGAAATAGGAAATACACCTTGGGGATCACTTCTGTGTCTCTGCTCGACAGTGGCACAGGAAAATAACTTTTTTGGGTGGCATAAACCAGGGAACCTTGTTGGCTAGGCTTATGTAGGCCCTTGAGCCGATAGCTTAGTACCTACCTATGAACCTATGAACCTATGAACAGTGTCTTATGTACAGAGAGACACAAAGTCATAAAATACCAGGATTTGCAGGCAGAAATGAGGACAATGTGGAAGAAAGGTACCCAAACAATTCCAATAGCAGTAGAAGCAATGGGCCTCATAAAAAAGAATTTAGAGTCATATTTAGATATATTATCAATACATGTAACTCCATGTGAATTGAAGAAGCAGTCAGTTCTGGTCGCATTACAGGTGCAGTGAAGAGCTCTTCTGATTAACATCAAAGACTGAAACAATACTAATTTTATGAACTTTAATCATACTTTGACTTAAGAATGGGGTCCATCCCTGTCATGGTAGCAGAAACCCAAAAGTCTTGGAGAAATTAAAAAGTGAGATTAAGTGTGTAAGAAACAATATGGGAAAGACTATATTTCAGTGAAACTGCGTAGTAAGGGATGACCAACATAGGTTCATAGATTTATAGGTAGGTAATAGGCTATCTGTCTGAAGGCATTTATAAGCATAGCCAGAATGTTTCGGCTTTCGCTGCCCCCTTAGATTAGTTCCCTGTGCTTCTGTCCAGCAGAGCCATTGAAGTGATCCCCAGGGTAAACTTTCTGTTTCCCATCCACTCATCAAAGGTTCTCTTGAAGAGGGTTAGTGTGGAGCTCTGTCTAGTGTAGATTGGAATCTTGTTCCAGAGCATGGGAAGTCTCTGGGACAGGAATCTATCCCTCCAGCACGTCCTATTTATTGTTGTGGTGAGGTTTAGATCCCTGGAGCATGTTACCAAGTGATGCAAGGTTTCATGCACCAAGGGAACAACAAAATATCAAAGAAGAAAGCTGATGTAGTAGTAAGGAAGATTTTGTAGATTTTAGAAGGATGACATGGGAGGGGTTGATATAGTTTTGTCAGAAGTTTCACCTGTATGAGCAACCAGCACCCAGAGGAAAGACATGATTAGGAATTAGAATGACTTTTTTTTGTTGTGTCTTTCAGCTTTTCCCAGTTAAGGGTCGCAACAGCAGAACTCCGGTCCGCTAATGATTGGTAGTTGATTTTTTATGTGCCAAGTTGCCATTCCTGATGCACAACCTTCAACAAAGGTATGACCATTCACGCATGTCTCCACACAGAAGACGCTCTAGCTGAGAATTGAACCGGACAGCATCTTACTGTGAGGCGACAATGCTACCACAGCACCACCACCATGGGTCAGGAATTAGAATGACTAATGGTGGGAATAGATGAAGAATATGCTCCTGGGTCCACTTAAATGATGGGGATAGGTCAGGCAGAGATTCCAGCTCTATGGAAGAATAGGGACCATCTTATCAGAGAAAGGACAGCAGTGATCAGTACTGAGTAGGAAGGAAGTATCTCAAATGTCATACATTTATGCTAATATTGGGGGTTAGACTGACAGAACAGTGTCCAGGCAGTACACAAAATATAAAAAGAGATAAACAAAATAGCAGATGTGTAAATAGGAGTTACGTAGAATGCGACTGGCTAGGGTTACTCTGCAGTGCAATAAGGCTGGGTAGGAAGATCGGGAATTGCAAGCAGTGTATGGGAGGAAAAGGTAGATAATTCAGGCATCACAGAAAAACATGGGCCAATGATAAAGGGGGGTATGGAATTGCCTAGGTAGAAATGACAGAGAATGGAGAAATGAGGGTGGTTTGACAATCAACATAAAGGAGGGTATCATATTTGTGGTTAGAGAGGAGGAAGAGCACCAATACAAGAATGGGGGTGAGGGTGTTGTCAGGTTCAGACCCTAGTTAAGTGTTCTGGCAGTTAAGGTAGAAGAAGGGGGACAATTAATGAATGGATAGACTATGACAGCCATCACACATATCAGGAGAGGAGGCTGAGAGGCTGGGAGAGAGAAAGAATAAAAAAGTGGGTCCAGAAGAGGGTAATATTCATTGTACATCTGAATCCACCAGGATCATATGTGGAGATACTGAGCTCCAAGGTCGAGAGGGAGCAGGACTTAGTTTAGTTATCAGAGCTTGAGGAGTTCAGCCAACTGGGGCAGAATTGTACCAGGAAAGATGAAATTCTGGGTGGGATCCTATCCAGAGCAGAAGGTGTCATGAGTGTCCAGGTCAAATCACTGTTAGCCAGCAGTAATCTTCCCACTGCAATGGTTTAGACTAGGGAATAAGGGAAAGAACGGTGTGAAATTTTAGGATACTGGATTATGCCATGCTGGTGAGAAAGTCCTGGATGAATTAGAAGACTGGGAACAAACTGAGAGAGAAAAACAAACTCTGAAACTGAGTCAGAAAGATATACACTTGGGGCTATGGACAAGGATGAAAGGAAAATGCAAACAGGAAAACGTGAAGCTGGAAAGGAATATGAAGCTAATAATCAGGACAAAATAAAGGGCCTACAAGGGGCTGAAAGGAGGGAAGCATGGAGGAAAAGGAAGCATAGCAGAAGGGGACTAGTAGAAGAGCAACAAAGGTAAAATTTGACACATGGTTAGTAAAAGGGTTCAAGAACAAAATGGAACCTTTCAGGTACATAACAATAAGAAGGAACTGCAACAGAATTAGTTGGCCTGAGCAAAGATGGAAACAAGGCAGAGAACATAGAGAAAAAACAAAATTAGTGAACAAAATGTTTACTTCGGTTTGCATAAAGGAATGCATAGGGAGGATGCCAGGTAGGCAGGGGGCATGTAAGAATGGAGAGAACAGTGGGATGACAGAAGGACAGAGAAGAAGGATTTTGCAAGTGAAATGGTTGCCCTTAAGGAGGACAAAACAAAATATCTAGATGGTCACCTTCCCCTAATTCTCCAAAACCTAGCCAGTATGGTGACAGGCCCCCAGTGGAGATCTTCAACAGATCACTGGCCATTGATGACTGAGGACTGGAAGACAGCAGGCATTGTACCCTTGTACAAGGAGGTGAAAAGATAGAATCATAGGAATTACAGACTGCTATCTTAATAGCAGCATCAGTGAAAGTCTTGGAGAAAATCCTGAGAGGAAATTAGTAAGAGGATGGTTAAGGTGTTTGCCTTACAAATAATCTATGAACCTATGAACCTATGAAAGCCAGTAGCATTTCTATTGGACAACAAACTCCAGGACAGCAGTCAACGAGTTCATCCAAAAGGAGCTGCCATCAAACCTGATCTACCTTTTATGACTGGCTTACAGTAATCTTGGCTGGGAAGTACAGGTAGGTATGCTCAGGAGTGGCCTTAGGTCAACTGGTGCCCTAGGCAAAAGGACTCCAGGGCACCCCCCACCACACTACCTGGTGCCCCCATCCTGGTTTACCTACACCAAATAAATACTGGAAACATAGTTGGTCTATGCCTAAGGCCGGCTATGGGTATCTTACACCTAAATGTCAAGACCAAAGACTTGTTCCCAGACATGACATTTACAGGAAAACTGGTGGAATTAGGCATACAGGAAAGAGAAAGAAAACAAGTCTACAACTGAAGCATTTTATTTATGAATTGATACTGAAAGAATACAGAATGAAAGAACTGATGAAAAAAATCCTGTCAGAAATGTTTCCTTAATAGTTAACCTGCTTCAAAAATCCATATGATGAATCTACACTGATAAAGGGCTTCCAGCAAGTCTTAACAATATTACAACAACTCACCATGAAAACAGTTAATTTTCAAATTAAAAAGGATGATGATCTACCACAGTGAAACAAAGTAAATTATTAAAATCTATGACTGAAAGACAGAACTCACAAATCTCAGACATGGAAAATGTACTAATTAGTATAGATGGAAAAGAGATGGAAGAAGGGGTGTAAACAGAATTTTTACTTAACCAAAATAGAAGATCTTGAGAAAGGAGTAGAGGGCAGGGTTATATTTTATATGGAAAGAACTCATAGAGCCATTGGGAATCCTATGCCAGCAAATCCAGCTGCAGATCATAGATCCAAGTTTCTTTCATACCTGAACAAGGAACTAGCTTTTATAGATGGCATGGGCAAAGTCTCCAAGTACAGTGAGTCATAACAACACCATAAGGTTTGATAGTGACTTTTCCCTCTAAGGTTCTTGAGAAGAGCAGGGGATTTGGACATTTAATTAATTTAAAGCAAATAAGATGAAAGCACATCTGTTATACCCCACAAGACTTAAAATATATCTGCCTTCTGGTGCCAGGATCTTTAACACCTTAGAAAAATTTAAGTTTCATTTGAAACAACATTATCACACCAACTAAAGAAATGTGCCTATTACAACTAGGAAAAAAAATCCTCCAAGAAAAACAGCTGGACAGAGGAAACTACCATAAAGATTAGAGTAGTGCTGAAAACAACTAGAAGCATGGCGAGGGTGGGGCAAAAGGGGCCGCCACCCCTAGTCCAGGGTGTTAGAGGTTGGGGCAAACGGGGCAGCCACCTGTGTTACAAGGTGTTATGAATTGTCAGGTATGTATTTAAAGGGCATACAACAAACTGTCATTGCTTTTCTTTTAAATGTAATGCTATATAATATAATATAATATAAAGTAGCAAACGCCTCTGTATTATTTCAAGGACAGACATTTAAACATTTGAGGGATTTATTTCAGTGTAGTTCCTAGTACCGGATGTTATTCAACTTGTCTTGCTTTATTACATTGTAATTGAAGTTATTATTCTGGGTTTGTCTATACAGTTATGCTGTATGGCAAAATCTTGTGCAGCATTTTGTAGCAAACATATCTGTGCATTTATTACTTCTTGCTGTACGTGCATATGAATGCTCATTTTTCTAATTTTCTTTATTAGCTCATAGGTGAAAAGGGACTCATTTACCCAGTAGGCTTACCTAAATTAAAATAAAATAAAAAAATAAATGAAATAATGTGAAATGGAACAGGTACAAAGGATTCAGGAATTCTGCCCTATACAATTTGAAGAATTTAATTAAGAAAATTATTAAGCTTATTCAAAGCATTTGCCTGAATATTGAGAGTATTTGTGCACGTTCTTAGAGCACTTATGCAAATTCTTATTACATTTAATAAATTTTTCCAATTGCTTAGACCATTTGTAGCATGTGCCTAAAGCAGATGGCTATCTGCAACATTTATCAAAGTAAGGATTATAAATATCAGAATGATTTGTACAAATGCCCAGAACATTTTTAATATGTGGAAATGGTTAGACTGTGGCACACATCTGCCATTAATAACCAGCTGTGTTAAGTTAGGATAACTGAATCTAGGCCATCAGTGTTTTTGAAGATCGACTTAAGCCTGCTTGTCTACAAAGCCAGTGGCCCATGGAAGCGACAGGACTGGGTGCCATGTAGGGGAGTGGGATCCAGTATTGATGGAATAATACTTGTTTACCCACTGCGATACTGACAAGGTGTGAGTCTCACAACGAAAAGGTATGCACCTCATGAGCACATGCATACCACAACTAGATCATAGGGTCAATTAAAAGTTTCTACAACAGACAAACTACTCAAAATCTCAGACAAACATAGTTAGAAAACTCTTTAATAAAATTATTATTCTGTCAGGAACTCTACCTTCTATGCCTTCTTTGTAGGGGGTTGTGTACCTTCTGTTTAATACAATCAGTTTGGGGGGCTCTCAGCCTTTGTGCAGGAAAAAAAGCCCTTATCAAATCCACTCAGATTTGTGGCTAGTTTATTAAATGGGTAGGAGCTTAACATCAAGCACTTTGACATGCCTGTCAGTATGAGAAAGGCATGCATCAGACGCCGCTGCATTAGACTAGGGTGTTAAATAACTTTGGCAAAGTGTGCGCAAGTTGGGAAGTTCCTGTCATTTCTGCATTTGGAAGGGGGTCACTGCTTCCCGCACGCTCAATGTATTTAATTTTTTTCAGTCTGCACTGTGAATGATGGGATGGACACTCTGCCAAAAGCAGTGGTTTCTTGAAATGCACGGCAGTCCTATCCCCTATAATTATATATACCTGTCATTACTGTGGCACTGCTGGGCTCAGTATAAGCCAGGTGGTATGTGAAGGGTGGCTTTCCTGGTCTGGAATGACATATACAGACACCCTGATGTGGTATAATCCAAGAGAAAGGGCATTTGTTCAACCTCAAGGGGCTTATGAATCCCAGCATTAGATCATTTCCTAGCATGTGTCTGTATAATCACAGCATTTGGAGGACTTGTAGCACTCATTTAAATGCTCAGAATACTGGGAATATTAAAATTAATCATCAGAGTATTTCAAATATATGATTAAATGCATGAACTGAACATTTTACTACAAATCCTGAAAGTATCTGAAACATTTTTTCGTATTCTAAGAACAACAGGGGTAATTATCCATATATGCTCATAACAATTCAAACATTTATATAAATGTACACAGCATCTAGAATATGTCTTTAATCAAAGAATATGAAACATTTAGTTAAATGCCATTAACCTTTGAGTCAGAGTCAGAATAAGCTCAAATAATTGAGAATATATGCAAATGTTCAAAACACTTTGATTATTTGTGTAAATAGACTATTTGGTAATTTCTGTAAATAAATGATCAGAACATTGGACCACAGACTGTCATTTAACAGGTTTAATCCTTCAAAAAGATGATTAATGGACTTAGGTTAATGATGTTGATTTGCACTCTGGCCAGAGCTGTTTATATAAAATATTCTATGTTGTACTGTCCTGTGTGCATTTATATAAATGACTTTTGGCAGAGTGCCCAATTCAGGCATCACAGCTTTGATTTAGATTGGTTTAATTTATGTCAGACTTTACAATTTCACTTTAATCTGCTCCTCTGAAATGCCCACTCATTACTTTTTGTTTTCCTTTCCTTAATATAGCTGTACATGGTGCTGGGCTTTTCTGTGTTGTGGTAGTGCTTTAAAGTTCATATATTTGTTCTACCACGTCTATTATGGTATGTGATGCAGATCTTTTTGTATACTTCAGTTCTTTTAACCTATGTTTTAAGTCTTTTCTTTGTTAGTAACTGCACTGTCACTAAAAAAGACATGCACTGTCCTCAGAATTAATGAAATAGAATAAATGTGCCATGTGGAATTTTTGAGCAATGTATTATGTCAAAAAGACTCACTAGTTAAAACAAATATACATATTCAATACCTCAAGAAGTTTCTTGATAACATCATTCAAGTCCAACAAAATGCTATGCACCTCATAGGCTCATAGGAAGTTACTAGGCTACTGGCCCTGAGTCTCTTATAAGCCTACCCAAGAGTTTAGCTCAAGCTTAGACAAGTCAGCACTCGATACTCCTGTCCAGCAGGGACACTGGTGGAATCCCAGGTATGTATTTTCTGTTCCCCATCCAGTTATTCAGGTTGTGCTTAAAAAGGGGTAAGGAGGTACTCTGCTTGATGTAGAGAGGGAGTTTATTCCACAGATGAGGGAGTCTCTGAGACACAAATCTGTCCCGCCAACAATTCCTATTGATGTCGCAGACCAGGTTGAGGCTGCTCGTGCAGGTTATTCGAGTGGAGCTCGACTTGCAGATATGCAGCGGTCCCATCAAGGCGGGGTCCGAGATTGCCTTGTATGCCAGACAGAGGTCACCTCTGAGACATCTGTATGAAACTGAGTAGAGGGATAGAGCTTTCAATCTATCTGTGTATGGTAACTTTTTGATTGGATTCTCCTGATGAGGAACATCTGTGGTCTCTCCAGCTGCTGCATGTGCTTTGCAGGGTACATGTCGAACGGAGCACTGTACTCAATTATGGGCCTTATAAGGGAAGGATACAGGGATCTTATGACCTCCTTGTCCCTGGATGAGATACCCTTACTTATGAGGTGAGCCCAGTAGAAAGCTTTGCATACAATAAAAGCAACATGGTGGTCAAAAGTCAGGTTGCTATCAACCTGGGTGCTTGGGCCAGGCATGCAAAATAGATGATATTTTTAAGTAAAGGTCCTGGTACTAATAAACACTTTAGTAATGGACAATAAACAGGATAAAGTAAAAACAACTTCACAACATGAGCGTATGGAATAACATTTTAAGAACTACAAAATTTGTGTTGCAGAAGAACAAGCTAGAATACAACTGTTTATATTCACTATATTCACTAAGTCTGGAGCTTAATAATACAATAGACTGACAAACAGCATCTTTTCTTATGGTTGACTGAATCATCTAAAAACTACTTCAACAATTGTTCTACATTAACAAGTGTAATCTGAAAGTGCCTAAAATACAAAAACATATTTTGCAGAGAGCCAGCCCCCTCATCCCCCATATTGGGTGTTGTCTGCACCCCTAACTCTTATATCAACTCTATTGTCAAACAACAGTAGAGAAAAGTGAAAAACCCACTGCTCACACAATTCAAGTGCATGCATTTTCAAAAAAAAAAAAAAAATAGAACTAAAATAAGTAAAACAAAAGGCATTTAATGAACTTCCCCTTGTTAGTGTATAAATATGCTGAGCAAAACAGTCTTAAGACAATGAAAAGGTAGTACAGTATTATCCAAACCAGCAACAGTGTTTAATGTTAACCTGTATGTTGTGCATTCAACTTATTTGTACAATATTAACAGCCTTGTAGACATCTGTGATGGTACTGAAAACATGCTTATAAAACAACCTTTTCAACTTTACATATATGTTTGCTTTATCAAGCAATTACCTGTAAAAAACAGGCACTTACCTTTCTTGTAGAGATACTTTTGATAGTAAGTGGCTCCCAGGTCAGCATATTCAATAAAATAATTTGCTTTGCCATGTTTCTCTATCTGACTCTCCCGCGGTGCTTCCAAAACTGAAATGGCAGCATTTGGGCACTGGCACACCAGCCCAGGCTCAAATGAATTCATCTCAGGGTCATTCACAGATTCAAACTGAGACAGGCATCTCTCCTTCTCTCCACCGATCTCATTCCTGAAGTGATGGCAGCTTAGAACCAGCTCATTGTCCTTTCCATCTCCCTCATCCAAAACCATGTTTTCCTTGGCATGAAGGTCCTCAGTACTTCCCACGGGAGAGTCTGAGCTCCCAAAGCTAGGAGAGTGAGATCGATTTTGTGATGCAGCAGATGCCCCAGTTGCAATATTCTTTAGCTTTCCAATACTGTTTCTGTTTGATTCCACTTCATGCAAATTAAACAAGATGCTCTGAACGTCATAATGGGCAAAAATCTTAACCCAATTTCTGCCAACAGTATCTGGAGTTACAGAATATTGTGCTAAATCTTGATCACTTTCCTGTGTCTTCAACTTTTTCACAGCTAAATTTTCTATTTTTTCCATTTTTGTTCGTACTTTTGGAGTTTTTTCAGAAGGACTTTCAGGTGGAAGCTCCTGAACCTCACTGGTTGTGTCTTGTGCCTCAGCTGGAAGCCCTAGAAGAAGAAATGGGTCCTTAAACCTTAAGGCAGCTGGGCTTGTTGTCCTTGTTTCCTCATTACTGAGGGTTCGGCTCCTAGGACTACATGGAGGCTTTTCAATAGAAGAAAGGCTACCAAACTCCCTGTTGGTCCCTAGAGATGAAGAAGCAGTCCCATCCACTTCTACCTCCCCAATGGTGACATCACTATTACTCCTCTGCATGAAGTAACTTCTCCCAGAACTTCGCAGAACAGACTTTGGTGAGGCACGGTCACAGTCAACAGGTACAGACATTCCCCTATTGTAGGAAATGTCTCGGCCTCCTACTTTTGAAAAAACTTCATCATTGCAGTCTTTCTTGGGAGTCCACTGCTGTACCATGTGACTGTGGATGTTAAGTCCTGCCTGTTCCCCTCCCTGTCTGGTACCTCTAGGTTCAAACATACTAGGTGTCAGAGCAGGCCTTACATATGGTCTTCGGAATTTACGAATAAAAAGATCATCTGACTGCATCTTAAGCAGTCAACACCCTTTTTAATGGTATTAAGAAGAAAGTTTTATTTAAGATTCCCTATATTACTAACAATGATATATAAATTGGAGACATTAGATTTAAGCAATCTTTTAGAATTGTACCAGTCCTATAAAATGTTGTTCTGATTGCTGTTTTCTACAGTTGTCAAAAGGCAACTAAATTATTTAAGACTTCATTGTTCTCAGATAGTCTGGAAACATTCACACTGCCTGCTTTCATACCAGGAAGATGGATACACATCTAGTCAGGAGGTTAGCCATGGGTGAGCTAAACAGCTGCTTTCCTATAACTACTACAGTATGCTACTTACAGAGAACTTACAATATAAGCAAGATTCTACTTGCTGGTTGCACAAAACAAAATTAAAATTTCACAGTTATTCACACCAGAGTTAGGTACAGAGCTGAATGCACATGGTACTTCTCTCCCAAGAAAGTTTCAGGGGAATTGAAACACTTTGCTTAATTTAACTCCAAAATATTCTACATTGCATTGTTCTTTGTGCTTCCATTAGCAGTGCAGTATTGGGGCTGGATTTGCAGATTGTGCAGAAAAAGCAACCATATATTAGGAATGTGCTGAGATACATATGCTTCTACCAAAGGATTAGAAGTCCTGAATGAAATATTTATGTCTGATATGGTTTGCACTCCAGTGAGATGGGCTTTTGTTCCAGGCAGTGAAAAAAAGATCATTTTAGCACCAAAAGACAGAGATCCACTGTGGAAAGTGCCCCCCTCTGTCCATGATCTGGGAATGGAGGATGTTGCGGAAGCATTTTCAGACATCTACATAATGCACACAATGGTCTGTCCTTATCTTGCAACTTCTGTAAAAAAAATAAAACAAAATTAATTAATTAATTAATTAAGTAATTATTAATAATAATAATAATAATAATAATAATAATAATAATAATAATAATTTACATAGTTTTAGCAGTTCCAGTTCTCACTAATTGTCATCCTATCTTTTGCAAAACTGCTACTATTTGCAGTGTAATATCAAACCTGTGAAGAAACTCAGCATCTTTCATGTGGAGTGGATACAAAACCATTTTATCTCACTGCTATGAGGTTTACAACATCAAATGTATACCTCCTGAACCTCCATTTACTTGGTAAAGAAAATAATGCTTTCCAATAAATCCAGCTTTTCTTGGAACATTTTTCCCTTTATGATTAATTCTATGCAACAAAAATAATATTAAATTTGCACATTCACTTTACAAACTACTTCAAAACATTTTTAGCAAATTTATAACTAAAATACATAGAAATATTTAAATCGTACACATGGCCATTGAGAAGACAGCCGAGGCATGTATATGGTTTTGAATGATAATTATGACAAAAAAAGTTCCTATTAAATAAAGATACAATTTACATTAAGAAAAATGTTTTGTGAAATTAGAAATGTTGTCTAGAATGTGAGGGGAGTAGCTTTGCTTTTTTTTTTAATTTCACAGTTACTTCTTTCAAAGTTTGGAATGAGAAAAATCAGCAACCAAAACTTATAAAACAAAAGAAGCACATCAGTGTGCAGAATCCCAGGACACAAACTTTAATGAAAATAAACGCTTTCATCAGGTACAAGAACCAAACTTCTGAAGAAGTTTGTTTTTGCACCTGAAGAAAGCGCTTATGTTCATTAAAGTTTGTGTTCCAGGATTCGACACACTGCTGTGCTTCTTTCAAAGTCTCATGTGAAGACTTTCAAGAAAAAGAAGTTCAAATTTGGGTTTAAGGAGCACCCTCCCCCTTGTGGCATATTCAGGTGAAAGCATTCCCCTTATGTCGCTACTCCTAATAAGTGACTGATTGACTGATCTCCTGACTAAGATTGAAAATGTTATCAACGCAAAGTGAGACCAGTAAGCAAGCACCAAAACTGATGAGTAGTAATGGTATATTTTGTACAACTATTAGAATTGTTATATTCCATTTTTAAAGCATATCTGAAGAATATTGGTAAAGTTAAGGAATACAGAATACAATGTAATTCACAGATATTTATATTTATTTATTTATTTTAATTTAAAAGTTTGCTACCCAAGTCAGCACGCTTGCTATAGAATCATGCTTATTTTAAATAGAAATTTGAGAGTATCAAAAAGGAAAAAGTTGTCACAGGAAGAAACAAAATGGAAGCAAACGAATAAGTCAACAGCATGATGAAGTCTCATGTCCATGTATGACAGTTTTGGAGAAGAAAGATATTGCTACTTTGATTTTATATTAAAAATGTTTATCGTTGGTTTATTCAGTTGTTTCCATCCAGTTTCTTCTTATGACAAGCTTTTGGATTGGTTTTGGATTACAAGAATGAGGAACAAGTGTTATTTTTTCTTTCTATTTTTTTAGTAAAAGTTTAGAAGGAAAACTAAGTAGCAAAATATATTAGATCAGGAAATGTGCCATCAAGACATTGTTCTGAGGGTTGGATGTAAGCTTTGTCTGGTATGATTTCAGTAAAACAACTTACAAAATTAAGCCACCCAGTGGTCTCAGCCTTGGCTCTAGATGATTGTCAGCGTTAGAGTGACACCCCAACCACATATATAAAAATGGGAAAAAGAGGTTGTGGATGGATGAATGGAACAGCGAAACTCAATGATTTAGAAGCAAACTCACCACAAGCTAAGTTCATGTACAGCACAATTTTATTCCTGTGATCAGAATAACAAATTATCACGACTGATATCATTCTGCTATGATATAGCAATGAATAAAATGGGGCTACATACCCAGGATCTGAAAGCATGAAGAGTGGGAAGTAAATTTCACTGTGCAAGCACTGCTACAAAATGTACTCCGTGTGCATGTTTATATTGTGTATATATATAAAATTAGTTTATTTATCTGGTGACTGCCTAAGTGAGCTGATTCTTGAAGGCATTTTTCAAAAGGCCAAGTGTAAATTAAATAATAAACCAGATTAAACAGTGGAAACCTGTGCAAACAGAGTGACTATGCAATCTGGAAGTCAGTATCAGACCTAAACCCTGGAGCAATGAGGTTACAGTATTAACTAGCATGACTCCATACCTCTTAAATCAAGTATCGAATGTTCAATACAACAGAACCTGACACTGATTCCAAGCACTGTGCCTGGCACCCTCGAACATCATTATTTTATATGGTGATATAAGAAAGGACCGTTTTACAGCAACTTTATTAACAGCACATTACATGGGTATTTTATAAGAAAGATAATTCTGATTTTATGGATGCCCAAAGGTTTATAAAATATAGATGATGTGGACGATGATGAAATAAAGCAAGCACTTAAGAATTTTGTCAGGCAATATGATTACTAGTCATTGAAAAACAATATTTTTTTTCTGGGTTATACTGTTTGTCACTGAGGCCTAGTGAACTGCTCACTATACCACAGAGTGAGTAAATGTACATAATTAAGTGAAATCTGAAGACTTGATTTGACATTGAAGATTTCAGTTAAGACTATAACATCATTTAATTCTATTTTAAATGTTCAGAAATGAAATATGAGCTGGACACAATTTTTCCTTAAAAAAACACCACTGTTAAAACTTGTCCAGCCAACTCAATGTGTCCCAATTATGCAGAGTTAACTCTATTCACAGTACCATTTTACGAAAGGGTATGCATGGTATATCTAAAAAAGGCAAAGGATGAGTTTTCCAATTTGCCCTGTTTTCAACTCCACAACAGGCACCAAGGTTTAATTCCAGGCTAAAGGGAACAGTGGCAACAAACACATTAATCTAACCTTAAACTGCAACCAGAAAACGTAGGTGTTTGCATTTCAAAATATTAAAAAAAAATAGATTGTGGATGTGATCCTTAACTGACAGCTATTTACAGTAGATAGAGCCAAGTTTGAGTTTAGACATAATTGTACTGCTTTGCCCAATATTGTACCTGATTCATATGCAGAGGAAGATTTTCCACCTAGCACCAAAATATTACAAAAAGCAACACTTAAAAACAAATGAATGTCAGCAAATAGAGGATACCTGCAAGACAAGGCAATATGCTACTAACACTTGAAAATTATATGTTACCTAAAACATTCTTTTACCACTATTATGGTATCAGGCTTCTAAATAAGGAAAATGCTACAAGGTACCTGAAAGTCACTAGCTATGCTCTAAATGGATTTATTTACCTAATTAGGACTGGAGGATTGGTTTGATTTCCTTACAGTACAGGCTGCTCATGGGATTAGTCAGGAAACTTTAAAAGTACAAAATTAAAACAAAAAATAGCAATGGTATAACAAGCAATCCTTGCAGAGGGGCATGGATTGTTGTAGAATTTACTTCCTCATAACTACAGCATTTAATACCCTATATTTTGAGTGTGGGATGACACCTACTTTGTCAAGAGTAAATCCTTTAAATTCTCACCCTGCTGTCATGCATTATTGTTATTTTATTTCACATTTCATGCCCTCTGCAATGGAAATCTCATATGTTATGATATGAATGGATTGACTGTATCTACCATTACTGCCCCTGTGATGTTTTTTTTATTTATTTATTTTTTTGCATATCCCCTGTATCACCAGCTGTATTCTCATTCATGTTGCCACTGTAAGTCAAGTTCACTATTAGGCATAGCACGATTGATGATGGTAGGTTTTCTAGAACAACTCGTCTCATAAAAGTTTCCCAGACTTCTTTGCTTCTGCCTTTCATTCCAATGTACTGTGACAACCATGCCCAGATGTACACAATGCCACACAAAACTATAAACATATACTTTAGTTTCCAGACATAACTAAGAGAAGCAGTGGAAAGGAGGGAGGGGGGGATGTTATCAAGCATGGACATAATAATACAAACCTGTTGTTATACTAAGTATAACATTTGAGACTAACATGAGAAGGTCAATCCATGGTAACAGCAAAACAAAGTCCCAAGCTAATCCTCCTAGGCAGTTTTCCTTAAAAAAATTCCTGATTGCCATAACCCCAAAGAAAGGCAATGGCCTGGATATTATATCCAGACTATTGTGTTTTGTGAAAGTATTCCTGGACAGACAAGCAGAGGTTGCACTGTGGAGGAATACATGTGAAGTAGCAATCATTTTACTAGCATATGTTTTAGGTGCCAAATGAGAGTTCTGTTTTAACTGGAATAGCAGAATTTAATGCAGTCATTGATTCATTTGGTTAACATGACATTAGATTCTTTGAAACCGAGCTTCTTATTGAAGGATGAAATGAAGAGGTGAGGGAATTTTCTGATATATTTTGTCCTGTCAGAGCAGCATATTAATTGCATAGCAACATCTATACAACAAAGCAGGTGGAATCTTCTTCTTTCAGCATTTCCTGGATAGGGGTCACCACAGCGGATCACTGTCTGCTCATGATTGGCAGTGGAGTTTTACTGTGTCGAGTTGCCAGCCCGGCGCCCAACCTTCCACAGAAGGTACACACACGGACTCACACCTAGGGCCAATTTAGTGTGTCCAATCCACCTACAGCACGTCTTTGGGATGTGGGAGGAAAACGGAGCACCCAGAGGAAACTCATGCGACCACAGGGAGAACATGTAGACTCCGCACAGAAGGCACCCTAGCCGAGGATCGAACCGGAGAACCTCTTGCTGTGAGGCAGCAACACTAACCGTTGCACCGCCGTGGCCACATTCTCCCTAGGTGGAATAAGTGAACAAAAAGAAGGCAGAGAAAAATGTATAATTTGATAGAGACTTGATCTGGTTGCTATCTGAGACATAAAAGATGAATTAGGTCCCAGAGATTCTAACAAGATTGTCTGCATTTCCCAAATTCTGTTTGCTGAAGTAATGGCCAGGAAGAGAAGTCAAAAGCTTTAATTCAACAGAAACTGTTGGTTTGAAAAGGGAAAGAATCATATTTTTCAACAAAATGTAAAGGTCCAGATGAGGAAACAGATCCCTGATTGGAGGGATTAATAGAAATATACTTTTTTAAATGCTTCACAGAGTCCTAGAAAACCTTTAGAGCAAGAACCTGCACTGTGGCATGCTTTGGAAATATCAGCCATGTGAACTCTGATTGAAGAAAAACATAGTCCATAATCAAAGATTCGTGCAAGGTACTCAGAACAAAGGGAACTGGAGCAGTATTCAAGACATCTATGTGTTTCCCACAAACAGAACTGTAATTGGGAAAGATCTGCAATACTTGGTAACCCAGCAATGTTGTTTAACCAGAGTCAAAATCCTTTTCAGATTAAAAATTAAAACAAGACTACTGTAAAACTACAATCAATATCAAGCAACTTTCGTGAATATAAAATAATAAGATCGAATAAGTCCCATCTAGGTTTGAGATACGTATTTTATTTTGTACAAAAGCAGGGCAGATGAGCGCTGTATTAGTTAACATGTTTGTTACATTCAGGTTTCATAGTCTTATATCTGTAAAGTTTATTAACATACATAGAAATCATATTCACATTCAGTTACATTTTGTACAGATATTGTGTGTGTGCAGTTCGTAAGCGTTCTTGGGTAAAGTCTCTCTTGCACCAACCACTTTAACTATCCCCATGTTGCTATCATCGTGAAGGAACACTGACTGTTGCCCACTATTGTTATTTTCATTATTATTATTATTATTGTTATTATTAATTTTTTATGATTTTTTTATTACTGTTTATTGAATATTCATTACGTTTTTTGCCTTTAAGCTCTGGCTAACTTTGAAAGTCTCGGACCTCAAGCTACCACTAATATTACACTGTTTCAACGTTTATCAACGTCCTCAATATGTTTCAATGTTTTTTAATTTCTCAATTTTTTTGATGTCTTTATATTTTTTACTGTCTTGTTTAATCTTATTTTAAAACCTTTCAAAATTAATCATAAAGATGGGGGCATTTTTTTTACATATTTTGTTCAGCTTCAGTTAATAGCCCGCCAATTCTCTAACATGTAGATACTACGATCTCATTACCATTTGCTTCAATTTCAAATAAGCCTGCCATTTCCACGGCACAGGCTATTTGATTTTATTTACCCTAGTTCTGTTTTATTTTTCCTTGTTTATTGTCCGCAGCCAGATCTTAGGAAGATAAAGCGAAAGCATTGTCCCCTGCAACAACACCGAGGGCTGGTTAATTCATTTTTACTGTGATCTTTACGTTGATTTGTACTTTTACTGTCTTAAAAATATTACAGTCACCACATCATACCAACTTGTAGACTGAGTTAACTACAGGCCAAACGCCTCTTTATACATCTGTTGGTTATTTGAGTCTAATTGTGTAACTGAGTGAAAATCTGTACTCTACTGATTTTCTTACATCCAAGTTAACAAAAATGCCATGTTTTATCCCAAGGACATTAAGAATACCATGGAAAAGCCTCAGCACAAATCGTGCACACTATCTCTTAACCCAAAAAAGGACACGGGATTCAACAACACGACATGGACTCTAGCCAGTTGCAGATTTTGGTTTTAATGTGCTGATACTTCTAAGATGGTGTGGTTCCTAATGCTGCTTATCAGAATTTATATGTTAAATTTTAACTGTGTTTTACAATACCTCTGGAATTTATCCATTCTGCTTGCTTGATTTTTATGCTTATTGTTTATTAAGAAACGATCACCTATGTTACTCAGTTGTGAATCTGAACAGGGGATCTCTAATCTGTGTGCTCAATTAGCGTTATTTGGGGTAGCGCTAGTCTCTTGGCATTGCTTATTACACCATAGCTGCACATTCATTAGGAGAGATCATGTCCTTCTCTCATACGCCCTTGGCCCGCCATTTGGCAATCCATGCTAAACTGGAGTCCCATATTCCACTTCACTTCTTTCCCATACCCGCTCACTCTCACACACACACACACACACACACACACACACACACACACACACACACACACACACACACACACACACACACACACACACACCTGTGCAGCTCCATTGGCCCTCAATGTTGGCGGTCTCCTGAGCTGATTTTTGATTGGGCTTTGATCTTTCTCTCCCTCCTCCCCCTGGTCTCCCCACTCCTTTATAGCCCCTCCCTGCTCCCCTCCTACTTTGCACCATTGGATCTGACACACCCCATCCCTTACTACCTTATTGTCATTGGTCCTTGGCTTTATTAAGTCCACCCTCAGTCATTCACAACATATCCTCCACCCCTTGTCCTCCTCATTGGCCCACATCATGCTCACGTCACACTATACGATATCCAATAGTACCCTTCCACATAGGGTTACCACCTGTCCCACTTTGTGAGGGACAGTCCCTCTTTGGGCAGTTGTGTCCTGACAAAAAATATTAAAAATGGCAAATGTCCTGAGATTGTAGGACAAAATTATGTCCTATATTTTATGTAATAGTTGCATAAAACAGTTATTCTGTATCGAAAATACCTAAATGTTACAAGAAACAGAATAAGCAACTAAAATGCTACAAGAATAAGCTTTTATTTAGGCAATAAAGTTAAGTTCTATCCTTTGTACTGACCGTGGGTATGTGTCAGCCTGTAAAATCTGGTGTGTGTCCCCAAAATGTCCCACTTTGGCCATTTGAAAAGGTGGCAACCCTACTTCCACACCACAACCAATCCTGGTCCCCTTGGCTTCCCGCCACCCACATTGTTCTGCGCTCCTATTGGCCCTCCTTGTCCTTGTCCGCAGTGGCCTCCATGGCATCCATTTTGCCTGATTCCTCATACACAGTCACAAAATAAAATGTTCTAAAATCACTAATACTGGTTTCTTAAGAAGTTTTTAATAAAATGCCCTAATAGGTGACCCATTAGCTGTGCGGCACTATTGACCATACACAAACATTTTTAAATGATAGATAAAAATAAAAATAAAATAAAATGAAATGAGAAAAACAATACTACAGGGAGAATGTTAACAGTGGATTTATGATTTATCATTTAAACATTTGATTGTATATGTTTTACTTACCCCATTTAATATTTAAAAAAATATATAATATAGACTCACGATGGTAAAATATTAGAGAGTTTATAAGAGAGATTTTACCCGTAAACACTTACGAACTGCACACACACAATATCTATACGAAATGTAACTGAATGTGAATGTGAACGTGAATGTGATTTCTACGTATGTCAAATAAACTTTACAGACATAAGACTATAAAACCTAAATGTAACAAACATGTTAACTAATACAGAGCTCATCTCCCCTGCTTTTGTACAAAATAAAATACAGATCTCAAACCTAAATGGGACTTATTCGATCTTATTATTTTATATTCACAAAAGTTGCTTGATATTGATTGTGGTTTTACAGTAGCCTTGTTTTAATTTTTAATCTGAAGAAGATTTTGACACTGATTAAACAACATTGCTGGGTTAACAAGTATTGCAGATCTTTCCCAATTTTGTTTTTACTGAGACAGCGATATCAGTGCATCTGTGGACTTGGTGTAAAATTATAAAATCCCGTGCTGAACGCCCCTACTCGATTCACAAACAGAAGTGTGGACACTCTTTTGTATTTTTTTTCCTGGCGTTAGGCTGCTGGAATAATGTATTAATTTCAACAACTCACCTAGAATAGGAGAAACCATGTCGTTATGCACTGAGAGTGGATGCCTAGATGGGGTTTGTCAGATGAATGGTTCAGAAAGAAGGCTCCTGAATGGATAAAGGTGGACAAGAGTCTTCAATAAGCAAGGTATGGACAGGAAGAACTGTAATTATTGTCAAAAGTGGTTACAAAATTGACTTTGGACTAGTTTTATTTGGCTTTATGGATAAACCTCATCATTAGAAGAAATGGAAGAAATATGTAAAGGAGTCCAGGGGTGATTTCGGAAGAAGAGAATCCTTGGAGTGTCCTCTCAGTGGACTGATGAGGAAGAAGTTGCTTCATTTAGAGCTAGTCAGGCATGTAAATGGGTCACAACGAAGCTTGCCCCAGTGAAGAAAAAGGTTCTGCACCACTGGAAGTTTGAAATAGCATAAATGCAGCATTAGCAAGCAATACCTGATCTTATCCAGAAAGGAGTGCGTTTCCTCTAGGATACAGTTAGCTATCATAAAGCAACTGGGAAATAAAACCCATTAAAAAACCATCATATCTTCTTGACATAAGGAATAGGAGTGTGTTCTTCTGTTGATTTTGGTGTACTATACCACTGTTTTGTTAGCAGAGTGGACTGCTATCACACCCTGAGGCAGGAAGTCCAAGGTTTGGAAGTCATGAGGGATTGTCCTCTTTTCTAGGTGGTATATTGATGTTATGACTGTCATCGCTGCTTCTCCACAGTACATGGAAAGGCTACCCTTGACAATGTTCCCCACGTCCATCCCTACACTGATACAGTCTAGGACAGAGCAGGTGATAAAGTCAGTAGCTAAAAAGGATTCCCTTGAATGAGACTGAGAAGGTGCATCCATGATAAATGCTTGCTTACTCTAGAGATCTTAACCTCACAGTGACACTGGATCTGCAGGCTGGGATCACTGTACCCACAAAGTCCACTATGGGCATCTCATGTGAAACTGGAAGAAGTGCACCATTGGAATTACAGCTACCATTAGTCCTAAAGTTGTGAGGCATTCTTCAGCTATGATATTCAGTGCTGAATAGGCTGAATACATTTTAAAGAGTAAGCATCTCTTCACCCCAATACATCCAGACAGCAGCCAGTAAAGGTGAGTACCTGTGAGGGATCCAATTAAGAGTTCACAACATTTAGTACAACCCCTAATGAATGGAATCCACTAATTACAGACTCCTGAGCAGACGCTGCTTCTGGTAGAGAGGCAGCAACAAGGAGGAAGTTGCCAAGTAAGAGAATATTTGGACTCACTGCAGCCTTTGGTTGTCTGTTACAATGGACATACCATTGATGAACATCCGGGGGGGGGGGGCAGTGGCAACACCAGATAGAAGGGACCTGAAATGGTAGTGACAGCTTCTTCAAAGAGGTACAGATACCTCCCAGACTCCTTGACTATGTGGAGGAAGACATTCTGGAGGGCAAAAGAGCACACCCATTCTCTTTTTGACAAGCATGGAGAGCTCATTTTCAGAAAAGGGGATGTAGAGTGGCATTCTATTCTCTCTGGATATTAGATGGCTGCTCCACAAATCCATATCATGCAAGCCCAGGTCAAAGCCTCAGTGGTGACTGTCAACATGAGGTTCATTACCATGGAAACAGAAAGACACTGGAGAGGTAATTTTATTCTTAAATGTCCAGCAGGTGACAAGCCCAGCAATTATTATATGCCATGCACCATGTTATACTGGAATTCTTTTATTTGAAATAGTTTATTGCCCACTAGAATAATGTAGAGGATGCATCAGCTCTTCTCCAAACATAGTCCAATCCTCTGATTCTTTATTAGGATGATGGACCATTGGATCAATGGCATGGAGCTGTTTTTAAAGTCTGCAGAGCAAAATGACAAGTCCTTATGACATTGAACAATCTTGTTGGGTTTCTTCAGACCAGGGCCCACTCTATCTGGATCTTCTTATGCAGTTTTAGTGGCAAGCTCAGACATAACCAAAAAAGGAAGACCACACAATGTGACTTAATGTTTTTTATAGCATTCTCTTTTGGTGACCTGTGCATCAGGTCTGTGATTTCCTTTAATTTAGGATTATCAGGGGTTGAGGGAGAATCTACAGCTTTCTTGTCTTCAATGTCAGATGTTGGAGACTCAGTGGGGGAGTAAGTTTGCTTTCTCTTGCTCTTCCACTTACTTCGTACTTCCAGATGCGGCAAGTACAAAGATGAGAAGGAAGAGGAAAGACATCTGAGTGAATGTTGCAGAGGAATGCTATAATACATCATGGGTCACTCTGCTCTGCTGACTGATAAGTGGCACATCACAAGGTTTCTAAACAAGCTGAGCTTCTTGAGACCTTTATCAGGATAGTCACAGATGTCAGGGGAAGCCATGACAAGGGTGCTTGTAAGGAAGATACCAAACTGGCACTGTCTGCAAACCTAATGCTGTGAAACTTGGCATCAACAACTGCAGGACTGAACCAATTGACAGCAATGAAAAGTTCAGACCAACATGACATCAATGACCTTATGACCTCAGATGTTCACTGGAACAAATTCAAACAGGTTTATCCATGGCAATGTTGACAGTATAGCCAGTGGAGTCGAGAACTATGACACTTGAACAGGCATTTCAGTCAACGACACAGAGTCTCACTGTTACCATCACTGTGTCAATGTCAACATTCTTATGGATGGTATAAAGAAAAGGGTCACTGGTGAAGAATGCTTTAAGACCAGGAGAAAATTCCCCTATTTGTCACAGAATCAGATGGAGGTGGGACACCAGGCAACCTCCTTTGGGGTCTGATAAGGGTGTTTGCAAAGTTATCATAATCTTACTCATGCAATGGTTTAAGAGACAGCCTCCTTGAGTTCAGTATAAAGTGCGTTTGTGTCAGACTACCCTGTGTCAGCTAAAGATGTTACATTTTGAGGATGAATGTTGAACAATTGATCTGTCATGTACAACCTGTAAAGTAATACAATTAATACTTTCATCCATTTTTTAAGTTTCTAAGTTTGTGTCTGGAGAGGAAGACACAAAATGCAGAGTCTGCAATTTGTGAAGTTTTATCTTTTTTGCCACTGTAGAATTTTGCTTACTCAGTTATGAAAATATAATAACCAAATAAATACCAATCATGTATGAGCTCCAAATGAACCATTAGTTTGGACTATACAAATAACAAGAATAATCCACATGGGAGACACACTGAAAAAAACCCACCACACATACAGTTATCCGTTAACACTTTATTTATCCCAACCAACCTTCCTGTGGCAGGAGGTCACTGCAAAGTAAGTGAATCACTGCCATAAATTTACAGTTCATCTACATAACTGTACATCAACACAAAGGTGGCAGAGAATTGAGACAAGTGTTGTCTCTATTTGTAAACAGCTGAACTAGTGGAGTAGTCTAGTGCCAGCGTGACCTACATACATGGGTTGTTTGCTTACAGTGGTTATACCACTAGTAGAGCAGTCTAGTGCCAGCATGGCCTACACAAATGGATTGATTGTTTATAATGGTTATAACCACCAGTGGAGAAGTATAGTGCCAGCGTGGCCTACATACATGGGTTGTTTGTTTAAAGTGGTTATACTACTAGGGGAGCAGTGTAGTGCCAGAGTGGTTTACACAGATGGCATTGTTTCATTATAATGGTTATACCACTAGTGGAGCAGTCTAGTGCCAGCATGGCCTACATACATGAGTTGTTTGCTTACAGTGGTTACACCATCTCACCCCTACAGTAGCATCTATGAGGTAACTATGGAATATTTTCTGTGTTGTGACATGTAAGAGGAGTCTGATCATGTAAAAAGGCAAGAAGATTTCACTTACTTACTTATGCTTGAAAGTATGTGTGCATATATATTTTGTGGAGTCACTGTTTACAGAGGACACTCAATGTAGCATTCATACTGACTAGAGCAAAGTTGGTCAAGATATATATGTATGATGTACGTATATATGGGATACTGGCAATTGGTCAGAAGTACCAATTGTCAAACAGACAAAAAGTCAGTACAGCTGATTGAAAATCAGCTAATCTCATGTACTGGCTTTCTGTCAGTGTGAAATCACGGTATGTTGAGAATCGAGGAATTTGCCCTTTCCCCACTCTATTGCGACCTCAGAGTTGATATATAATATTTGCATGTGTACAGGATGTCCCCCAGCTAAAAAGCTTATTTTATTTTTTTTTCAGTCAGTTCATGATCAATAAGTTGTATTCAATCACTTGCTGACTGATAAGGTGAATTTTTGATGGATGGTCATACATCCATATATATATATATATATATATATATATATATATATATATATATATATATATATATATACATGGGTCTACTTTAGAAGACTGAAAATTCAAAATACTGAAGGATGGAATTTGTCCCTTTTTCACTGTTGTGCTTTCTTGGAGTCGGTATATATAGTTAGCAAGGGGTTTGGGGGGGCACAGCCCCCCACATAAGTGTGCAGGGGGGGGGGGCTTGCCTCCTGCATTAAAATGTGTTCAGTACTTTGAATTTTCAGTCTTTTGGGATTCAGTCTTTTGGTATGTCAGTCATCTGAAGTAGACCCATATATACATAGGGATTGTGTTTAGATATAGGGATGTCTTTTGTCTCCCTTTACTCAACCCTCATAAAGCCAGTCATTGAATAGAATGCCTCCTTTGGCCTGTATCTGTCCAGATACATGCAACAACTGGAACACTCACAGAGATACCTTACTAAAAGGATATAAAGTCTGAACAACATTTCCTATATGGACTGACACAAAGCCAGTCACTATACTCAGTATCCTACAGACTGGTAAGAAGTCACCTGTGTCTGTCATAAAAGGCATTTTCCGCCCCATTACTGATGGATTTACTGCATATCAGCAAGTCAGATGGCATCAGAAATTCTCAGTCTAGGGATTTAAACCTCTTCTGCAACATCAACAGAATGGTTTGGAGGGACAGAGATATGTCAAGAGGATAATGCTGCTGTGGAACAGACTCCCATCCACATAAAACAAAGCTCATCCTTGTCCATATTCAAATGCAACTTAGATCTATGGATGGGAAAAAGAAAATTTATCCAAGGACTGCCCCTATACTACTAATGGACAAAGGTAGCTCCAAAATGCTTTATCCTATGCATGGGTCCCCTCAAATTATCTATGGTATGATCCCAGTTGCTGTCATTAGGGGTAAGAAGCAGGACTATTCAACCCAGATTGTTCGTCCCCAGACGGTTCGACTCCAATCCATTTCTATACAATTTGATGTATAAATGTATATGTATTGTATATGTGATTTTTTAGTGGACAGTTCGACCCTGGACTATTTGACCCCAGACTTTTGACCCCAAATATATTCTAGTAAGTACTTTATCATTGTTATTATTTAATCAATTATTCAGTAATAACTGTTAATTTTTAATTGTAAATATATATATTTTTAACTTTAATATTTTTATTTAATTTAATTATTACATTGGTTAGTATAAATATAACACATAGACTTTTAACATATAATAACTAGTGTTATGTTTTAACATATTATGACTAGTGTTACTTTATAACATACTTTATAACATATTTTTTATAATAAACTAAACACTTTCATGTTGATATTTTAATCAATCTATTATGTATTATAAATAAATTGTTTAAAATTAAATGAAATCAATATGATGATGGATTGGATATTTTAAGAAAGATTTTGCATACACACATGCGCGCACACACACACAGATATATATATATATATATATATATATATATATATATATATATATATATGAATATGATTTTAATAGAAAATGATTGGCAGTGTGTGTAATTACGGATCTTGTACCTGATAATACTTTTTTGTTCAAAGACCGATATTTTCATCAAAAAGGAATAGCTCTGGACACAGTTGTACTACTGATTTATGCAATTATTATTTGTGTGGTGTTGGAGAAACATTTCTAATTCTCCTTCAGGTAAGTGCATTCATGTGTAGTCTTGTTTTGTTGATGACTTTTCATTTTCTGGTCAGTAAAGGAGTCACAGCTACAAGGATGTATAGAATATTTCTGTTTTACAATGGTTGCTAACTAATCCGGATGTTCGCAGCATTATCTAGTCCGGAGTTTCTGTTCATTGATTTATTGCATATATGTGTTTTTGCATTTTTATTTTAGGTTATATTTGTAGGGAGACTTTATTCTTAATTGTATTTGTATTGTTAATTTTATTTATTTTTATACAATGTTAATTTTGCTGTTATACGGTAACTCCGGACTGGTTAGTGCTGCGAACTTCTGGATGTTATTGCTACTGCTTATTTCCTTCTTGTTTTTGCAGTTATTGTTTTCTTTTATATATATAATTCAACTAACTAATTGCATTTTTTGTAATTTAAGTTTAGTAGAAGCACATAAATAGAAAAGAAAAAGACTGTCTAAACCAATTTTCTGTTTATGCTTTAATGTGCTTCAGCTTCACTTACATTATTTTTTTTATTCGGGTCTAACCGTCAGGGGTCAAACTGGTCGGGGGCGAATTGTCCAGGGGCGAATCATCGGGGTTCAAACATCCTGTACCCTAGGGGTAATATATAATTATCAACCATGGATAGGTAAGGCCAATCTATATCCAAATTTGATATGTTATTTTGAGCACAAAAAAGGAAATTAGCTACACCTAAAATGGCCCGCAAGGGCAGCTAGCCTAATACTTACCTATGAAGCACCTTTATTTTGTTTCCTTTTTTTTTTTTTTTAATAATTTCTTCATATATAGGTTCCTTGTCACCATCTTTCCACACATCAAACAACCCTCAGTTAAATTGCATTTGTGTTATGAGGCATTAGTTGAATGGTATACCTTACACAGTCAGGATCTGTAACCCAGTTAAGATGTTCCAAAAATCCACAGAAGTTAACGACCACTGCACACAGGAACATCCAGGACCAAGCAGAGACGTAAAGAAAATGTTGTTTAATAGCAGCAAACACCAACTAAGCGCTTTCGCCATACAATGGCATCATCAGAGTCAGTGCAAAATCACAAAAGCACAATATTCAAATGAATTCCTCCAATTAAAAAATGACATCATCAATTACTCAACCAATGAGCCAGTCCACATAACAAATACTAATTAATGTTTTAACCTTTTCTAATCACCCACCTTAAGCACATTTACAAAACTCAACTAAATATTGCAACCACAAATTAAATATATAACAACAAAACTTGACTAAAATTCAAATAATAAACATTTATGTATATGATGAAAAAAAAAAAAAAATATATATATATATGTATATATATATAATGAATAAAACGTAAATAAAAAACAATGCATAATAACATATATAAATATAAACTACTAGAGCAGAAACAAATTATATTAAGCTAGATTTATATTTCAACACTGATTTAATAGAAATGAAATCGTTAATGCCAGGAAATCTCATGGCATCCAATCTTAACTGCCATTCAACTTCCAACATAAATTATAGTTTGCTGCTATTAAACAACATTTTCTTTACGTCTCTGCTTGGTCCTGGATGTTCCTGTGTGCAGTGGTCGTTAACTTCTGTGGATTTTTCGAGTTGTGCCCTAGCTTGGGTTTGTTTGCTGTTCCAGTTAAGATGTTGCCTAAGATTGCCTATCAATGAGCAATACAATTTTATTAACTTTTACACTGTGAGTGTGTTTACCACTTCTTTCATCCTCTCCCATCTCATTTGCATGCTCTTGTTACTCTAAGCCTAATATCTTATTGGATAAAACCATGACTAAATGGCTACTTCTGATACCTCCCTATGTTTTTGAAATTTTATAAACCTCCTGCGTCTAAGCCTGCCATTCACTGTGCTAACATTATTTCATTTTATTGCATCCGAAACAGTTCATTTTCTTGCTACAACATTTACTGCATTTTTGTTGCATTTTTCTGGGTCTTGGTTGAAAGAAGATCCATAGGACCTGTTTACCTGCCAGGTTAACACTTGCTTAAATTAAAACAATGTTCTCAGAATGAAAGTTAATGCCTGCTTAATTAAAAACAGGAGTCCCCAGAATATGCATTAAGTCCTACAAAAATGTACACTTCATCAAACATTAAAATGATCCAATAATTAAAACAGTCATGCCCTGACTGGTGGAAATATCAGAGAGTCCAGTACATAATTTCAAATATTCTGGGCAGAAACAAAACAAAACAAAACAAAAACCTAGCTCTGTTTAAAAGGATAATTCAATCACCTATTTATGCCATACTGAATTATGTTATACTAGCTTATATTGCCCTTACCTAAATTATATTGTTTTTTATGATATTCCTTTTTTGTCATTCTCTGCTATATTTTTGTAGTGTGCCTATACTATCTTTTTAAATGCATTACAACACTGCTCTGTACAGTGTGCTTTAAGCCTGTTTCAGTTGTGTTATTAGTATGTTATACTGCATGTTTTAAGCTTGCTTTAGCTGTGTTTGCATACTGCACTGCACTATTTAAAACCTGCTTTATTTGTGTCACTTATGCCAGCAGTGTGATCTTAAGCCACATTAGTTGTTTGCTTTTTTGTTAATATTCTGCACTGAGTGCACTACATTGTGTGTTCATACTAGTATACAATGCTGTGTTTTGTAACAGTGCTTTATTTGTGGTATCTCTATCTGCCTTATGGTCTGCACACTGTACTATGTGCCCCAAGCCTGCCTTACTTGTAGTATACATGACAATAGTGTGTGTTTATTAACATTAATATGCTATACTGTGTAATCCAAGCCTACTTTATTTGTGGTATCAATTCCTACATTGTGGTCTGATCTGTAATACTTTACTGTGTCTGCTAAGCCTCTTTACTTATGGCATCTGTGTCAGCACTGTTTTCTTGTCCACATTAACATACTGTGCTGTGAAATTTATGTCTGCACTAATTGTGGCAATCGTACCTGCAGTGCAGTCTTAAGCCACTCTTTTGTGTTTCTTCTCTCCTCCTCTTTGTGGTTATTTCTGCTTAACATAATATAGTGTTGTCCATATTACAGAAGTAGAATATGCACCTTGTCTTGCTTAGTACACCATACCTCTTCTCTTCCATCTAACTCTGATCTATATTCCCTGGATCTCTACGGCCATGTCACCACAATCTGGTCTTAACATCATCTGTAACCAGCCTGCTAGTACTAGGAGCTCTGAAGCAGTATACTAATTATCTCATGTTCGCTGGCATCCCCTTGCTGCTTGCTAACAATGAATGCACTTTTCAGAGCTATAAATACTCAATTGTAGGCCAGCCTCTCATAAACCATGGCTGTCAGCAGGAAGAGCACTCCCGGTGCACTGCAATCCAACATTAAGAATACTAAAGAAAACCTTAATCCTCAGAGAAACTGCATTAATAGATCAGATTTCAGCCACATACCGACACCTTATCCTCTATACATACACCTGCATCTGTTATTTCCTTTCTAAGCACAGATCACACAAACTGCATGCTAGACCTTTAAAACAATCAGAGCATATTGTCCTTGTTCAGAATGTCCTAAAAAGTGGTAATTCCACTGCCAGATATACTGATATTCCACTCAAGCATTGAGTGATGGTTAGTTTCCTCTCAGGTATTAATATTTGTCACTAGGCCCCTTAGATCACCCACCCAAAGTATCCATACGACCTGGTCATTGTCCGGGGGGGGTTAGTGAGTGACCTTAGTACTTCACCTTAAAATGATAAAGAGAGACATAGTTGAGCACTTAATGTATGTGACCAAGGCTGGAAAGAAGATAGTCTTGAGCAGAATCTTACCTTAAAAAAGTCACAAAGCACAAACTGAAGCAGATAAACACAAAAGCCAGAAGAAGTAGCTGGATTGAACCCACTCAAAGTAATGCAGGCTGCAAATCACCACACAGTTGTAGAATGCAGAATCCACTTTATTAACTTCAGACCAAAAAATTCCAAGGATGAGCGCTTTCGTCCAGAAAGATCTAGACTTCATCAGACAATTTACCCCACATAGTTACTTCCTTCTTATACAGTTCAAACAGAACGTTCCACCCAGTTATAAACTAATCAATTATGTCATTAAAAGTACAATATTTACAGTCACTGAATTTAAAAAGCAGACAAAATATACAAACTGAAAAAGTTCATGGAACATACCACTCTAAAAACATACTATATAAGCACTGCTTCATAAAATGAAAATGTACATTAAATATGTTGAATGTGTTAAAACAATAAATATGTGTAATTAAATACTAAAAATTAGATATAGTAGAAAATGTTAAGAGAAATAAATACACAACATAATAAATACTGAACATGTGAATTATTTAAAATGTTAAAATGTTAAAATGCATAATGGAGAAATATATATATATATATATATATATATATATATATATATATATATATATATATGTATATATGGTTTGCTATTAAAATTTCGAACGGCACTCCGTCGACTGTGCTATAGTCGGCAAAGGAAGTTCGAAAATGTCGAATGTCGAAGTAAAAAAATCAATCTAGGAACGGTTTTAACATGGGTCGAGGTAGGTGTTCAGTATTATTCTGAACTACAAACATCTCCCCTACCTCGACCCATACTTAAAATTTCACTGTTTTATGATTTTTTTTCCTCAATAATATATCCTGTTACAAACTCTGTACTGTTAATTACTTAATACCATTGTTGATGATTTTTATTTCCTTTTTAAAGTTGCTATTTTTATTAGTATATTGATATTTTTTTTTGTGTTTGAACTTGTACTATTGTATTTAGACCATGTCTTGGAGCTTATCTCCCTGGGCCTCTACTGAAAAAGGACATGTATCCAGCTAGACTAGCCCGGTCAACAAATGTAAAATAAAAAAAAAATAAATAAAAAATGTTAAAACCCATTCCTAGATTGTTTTTTTGAGTTCGCAATTATCATTTTCGAACTTCCGTGTTCGACTATAGTACAGTCGACAGAGTGCCATTCAAAATTTTAATAGTAAACCTATATATATATATATATATATATATATATATATATATATATATATATATATATACATATTTTTTTTTTACTTTACTTACTGCTAGGAATTTTAAAAGAAAATGATCGATCTTGAGACCCTTGGACACTCGCACATCAGTATAGTTACAAAACGTGGTTTCAGTGCAATGAGAACAATTTCTCCTTATTGTGATTCTATTCACATGACATCTTCTGTCTGATTCCATACCTTATAACCCTCTACAACCTTTTACTCCACATTCCTTATTTCCTTCAACTATCTTTCTAACTTTCTCCACTACCTTACCATATATACTTTTTCTCTGCGGACCTTTCCTCTAACTCTTTCTCTTTCCTCCCTACTCACCTCTCTCTAATTTTTCCTGTTAATACCTAAGTTACCCAAAGACACCATACTAAGCACACTTCTTATAACCTCCTTTTCTCCACATTCATATTTTCTTCGATACCCTAATATAAACACCCTCTCTCATACTAATAGTTATCACTCAATTTCCCCTTGCTGTCTCTAATCATGTAATCTCTAATATCTCTTTTGAATATCTTATTAGAAATGTCTCATCTTTCATTAATCACATACTAAGTCAATCTATGTAACAAATAATATGAATAATGAAATGAGTGTCCCCCGCATATTTACTCCAACTTATGTCAGTGTTTGCATTACACTCTTTTACGAAACATATGTTTTTCTCACTACAGTGTTTTTCATACCTATGTTTTATGGAGTTTCATAATACTTTGTGATTGAAAATATCTGTCATTGATTTTTTTCTCATTGTAATGTTTTTGATTGTTGTGATTGTGGAGCTTTTCTTCCCTGGTCTCTGTTGAAAACGAGTACTTTTTATCCCAGTTAGACTTTCCCTGGTAAACAAATATCAAATAATAAATATATGAATAAATTATCAGGGTTAACTTCTATCACTTCTTCAGACTCCCCTCCCCCAGATGATAGAGCATGACATATCAGTTTTCATCTAGAAGCCATTACCTCATAGAAAATTCTAACTGACAATTACCAAATCTAATAAACCCAATTCCATAGTATTACCAATTAAAAAACTCTTCTGTAGCTCTTGCTGACTAACACCTACCTCGGCCAACTGGGGTCCCAACCTATTGCATCTAGCAGAAACATCATGCGTTACTATAACTAACTGCTTATTAACTGGCAAACTTATACAACCTACAACAAATATACTTAACAGTTCCTTCAACTTCCTTGATCAAATTATGACTTCTCTGACTAGAAGTTTCAATCTGATTAATCTCATTCGTACAAATATAGCCCCTGCCTTCTCTACTCCCAAATTCTCCTCCTCTTCCTCAATTACATTTGAATATTAGGCTGTCATGTTCTCCTTAAGAAAACAGTCTATGACCCCAACCAATCCTACTGCATTTAGGAATTTCTCTAAGCCACATTACAACTATTCTTAGAAGATCTTAAGAAATGTATAACCTCTCCAGCTTCCAGGGACCCTAAAACCAAAGCATCTGTTTATAATACCAGTGACATTTACTCTCACTGTAAGTCTCATATTGTCATATCCCTCCATATCCAGCATAAACACAATGACACATTTAAGAATTAGCCCCTGTGGTGGAACCCCAGTACAAGTAAGTTCTACAATAAGAGCTTATTGTATTCAGGAATAAAATCAAACCTTACCATTATAAAAGTGACCTAAACTGGTCTAAACTGGTCTGCAGAGGGATGAAGCATAAGATACAAACATTGAAAGTCCAAGAATGAGCTGAATATTGTCACTTCTTCCACAGATTATCTTAAGGCTTTTTTACATTTATTAGGAATGTCATAATTTATACACACTATTCTCAAATTGCACAGTCTCATCCAATTGGCACAATCTACTCCAAACCATTGGATACCATTAAAATACATATGGACAGATTTATTTGCAAGTTCTCTCTGCTCTCTCCTGCCTGTTTCCTCCCATTCCACAATCCACAGCTGCTCTCTCAAAAAGCAGAAACACTAGATGTATGGGCCCTGACAAAATAACAAGTCTCTTAGCACTTAATAAATCCTCACCAATTCCCTTCTAGACCCTTTTTAGTCTTAGCCTCTCCACTGGGTATTTGCCCAAAGTCTGGAAACCATTACCTTACAAAAAGTGTCCTTACCACTGACCCTGAGAACTATATTCCAGTTATTCTTGCCAGCATAATTTGCAAGTCATGGAGCATATTATAATGGAAGTAATAAATAAATAAAAAAGTTTGATAGCCTGCAGTCCCTCAACCCAAAGCAATTTGCTTTTTCTAAGATCAGTTCCTCAGTACTGATTCTAGTAGACTTCTTTGAAGGGAAACTGAAGTGCTGTTAAATATTGGCCAATCAATGCATGCTGCTTATCTGGATCAGGCTAAGTTCTATGACACTATCATACATTAAGGTATTACTGAAAAGTTCCACCAACTTTATATTAACCTTCTATGTTACTCATTAGACAGCAACACTGCTTTATTGATAGAACACATATGGTTAAGTTTTGTGACACACTTTCTTCTGTCACTAGTGGTATCCTACAGGGTTGTACATTGGGTACCCCTTCTGCATATACATCTCTGATATCCAAGCTGATACCAAAGGTGTATGGCAGACATAATTTTTGAAGAACTACAAACTCAGCTGTTATTATTAACTTCCCAACTGATACTTGCATCCTGCAGGAGGATCTGAACTGTGCTAGCACTGGTGTCACAACCACAGACTCGAACTCAGTACTAAAATGCATTAGAATGCTCTTTGGGAAGCAAGAATCTCCCTACACCTAACACATAAAGGATTCCCCCTCCAAAGAAGATTATTACGGACCTAGACAAATTCATTGACAATTAACTCTCATTTTTTTCTCAAATATTTTTTTTTATTTTTAATTAAAACATTTACATAATATTTTTATATATTTTAAACTATATACAATATTTACAATAGCCTGACTTTCAATTATATACACTGTATGTTATTAAATATAGAATTAACAGATCAGTTATCAGATACAATATAGCTTATTGCAGAGTGTCCAACAAAGATATAACTTTCTTCCAAGGATTATTTACCAATAGACTGGGTTAGATTCATAATTCTTTTATTTTTATTTCCATCAATGCAGTTGTCTTCAGTAAAATGTAGAATTCTTCCAAGGTTGGGGGTGTATTTGAATTCCACTTTCTGGTTACTCATTTCCTAGATATAACAAGTATTGTCCATAACAAATACATGTTTGTCTTATTCAGGTAGGGACCTTTGTTTATATTTAGTATTATCAATACTTTAGTTAAGGTAAAGGGTTCATTAAATAAAGCTTGTAAAAAATATTGATTCTATTCCAATATGATTTAATTTTATTACATTCACAAAAATATGGATCCAGTCTGCTTTATTTGACTTTTCACACCTCCAGCAAAAAACATTTGTAGTAGTAATGATCTTTTTAATTCTATCTGGTGTTAAAAATGCTCTATGTAAGTATTTCCAGTTAAATATTTTCCAGTACTATGTGTTAGAGGTGTAATTAACTGATAGTAAGACATTACTTTTAATTTCTTCTGTTAACTGCAATGACTGACCTTTTGTTAAGAACTGCCAGTATGATGATTTGGGAATTGTTTTATATGTTGTTAACTCTTTATATAGGAATTTTCTTTTCACAGCTATTATATATAAATTCATACAGAAAACTTATTAGATTTGGAATATCTTTAAATGAGGAATTATTAATTAATCTGCATAAATCTTGAGTGTACATTAAAATGTTTTGCAAGGTTAACCAGTCCTGTGTTGGAATATTGTAAACAGTTTTTATCATATGTATATCTAAAACATTTAATTTATATGCACATTGAAACCACTATAAGAATCCCTTTTTTTCCCAGGATGTTATTGTTTCCTATATATTTTGTGAGGAAAGTTCTTAGTGATGGTAAATGGGGTTAAAAGGTCAAACCAAAGTTTTAGATCCATGTTTGCATTGATAAGTTTCCTGAAGGAATTGATGTAATGATTAATCAGTGTTGTTTTAGAAGGTTTTGTTATATTATATTATATACTTATGCATAGTATGTACAGGGTTTGTTTGATTTGTCTACTATTAATTTTTTTTAACAGATTAAATTCATTTGTTAAAATAGCTGTTGTTAATTCTTTCCAGTTGGCAAAATAATTTGGATTTATCCAGTCTATTGTAGTTTTAAGCACAGATGTTTTTATGTTGTTTGTCTTTCGGCTTTTCCCGGTAAGGGGTTGCCACAGCTGAACTCTGGTCCGCTAATGATTGGCATTAGATTTTTACAAAACACTGAGGTTCCAGCTCGACACCCAACCTTCAACGAAGGCAAGCCCATTTACGCACACGTCTTTCGAATGCTACCCTGCTTTATATATATGTTTCTATTTCTGGGAAATTCAAACCTCCTTGTTTCCAAGGTCTCATGTGATGAGTTAGAGCTACTCTATTCTTTTTGGGATACCATACAAATTTTATTAAACATGAATTTATTTCTTTAAGAATGCATGTTTCAGGAATTAACTGTATTGCTAATGCTAGATATAGAATTTTTGGCAATAAGACCATTTTTATTAATTGCAATCTGTCTTCAAAAGTTAATATCATTTTGTTCCACTTTTCTATATTTTTTTATTGTTTCAGTAATGTTTTTATAATTTATTAATATTGTTTCATGTATATTTTTGCATAACACTATTCCTAAATAATTTAGCGTAAGTTCTTGTTTTCCTATGATGGATTTATCTGTAACTTGTAGTTCTTTTTTCTTATTTAAAAATAGAAATTTTGATTTTGATCTCTTAAAGTGTAGACCTGAAATCTTATAAAATGTCTCCATTACTTCTTCTAGCTCTCCTAATGACTCTCTGGAGTTTGATAAGGTTAATAAAATATCAGCAAAAAGCATTATTTTAGATATGCACTGGTCATAGACTTTTATTCCTTTTATTCTTGGATTATTGTGTATTATTTCTGCAAGTATTTCTATAGCCAAAGCAAATAAAATAAGAGAAAGGGGGCATCCTTGTTTAGTACCTTTCATTATATGGATAGAGTCTGAGGTGAAAGGACCTAATTTAATGTAGGCTAAGTTATTAATATATATATATATATATATATATATATATGTTTTTAGTAATAAGATGAAGGGAGGAGGAAATTCAAATAATGCTAAAGTTTTAAATAGATATTCCCTGTTGAGGGAATCAAAGGCTTTTTTCTATGTCTAATCCAATTAAAAGTGTTTCTCTATCTTCTTTATTCACATAATCTATAAGAGTAAGTATCCTTTTAATATTATCATGTGTGTGCCTGTTATATAAAAATCCAGTTTGATCATTATTCATTGTCTTTGAAAGTGGGATTTTAATTCTGTTAGCTAGGATTGACATGAATATTTTGTAATCATTATTCAGTAATGATATAGGTCAGTATGAGGTGCAAAGGTCTGATGGTTTATTATCTTTTAGAATTGGTGTTATGAGAGAATATTTCCATGAAGGTGGTATTTTTGCTTCTGACTAGACTTCTAGCAAAGTTTCATGAAAAAGGGAGATTACTGTTGAAGGGAAGAGTTTGTAAATTTCAGTAATTATACCATCTATCCCTGGAGCATTGTTAGATTTACTTTCTTTTATCTTGTCAACAATTTCTTTGTAGGATATAGGTTTTTGTAGGTCTAGTTTTAAGTTCTCAGGATTTATTTTTTATATTGATAAGTTTGTATCTAAGTTTAATTGGTTGGCATCTAAATCTTCTTTTTTTGAACTGTTCCATATAATGGAACCGAAATGCTTCAAGGATGTCTCCTATATCTGATACTTTTTCCCTTTCTTTTCATGATATATGCTACTAATGTTATTTGATTTAGAATGTATTGTCATTCTTGTAGATAAGTTATGTAGATTTCTGGGGGAGGTGGCTAATGAGTTTATTTTTAATTTTTCCAAGGCTAGACAAGTTTTGTGTGTTAGAATTTCATTATATTTTTTATTTAATTCCTCTATTTCTTTTTTGACGTCTGAACAATCCTGATATTTTTTTTTTTAGATTTTGCTGTCAAGAGTCTGGTTTGCAAGTCTAATGATTCAGATTCCCACTCTTTAACTTTGTTTTTGTACCAGCTAAGGGTCTTACAAAATAAATATGCTTTTAATGAGTCCCGAACCATGACTCTACTGATTTCTGTTGTATTATTAATTTCAAGAAATAATTGTAATTCTGACAACATCTAGGGTCTGAATTCTTTAATTTTAGTGATATATGATGGCATTCCAGTTGAGAGGATTAAAGGTTTAAACTCTGTTTGGAGCTTCATTATCAGAGAGTCATGATCTGAGAAGGGGCATGGAACTATTGAGAAGTTGAGGATTTTTGTTTGTAAATCTTGAACTATGAATAATTTGTCTATTCTGGTTTGTGTTCCAAATCTATGGTCTTTATGGGAAAATAATAAGGATTTATCATCTTTTACTTTTATTAAATGAAATGAATCAATCCATTTTTAAGGATTTTGAAATAGTTGCTAAGCAAAAAGACTTCTTGGTGGTTTCAGAAGCTTCTAAGGTACAGTTAAAGTCTCCTCCCAGTATAAGATTTCCTTTATAATTGTTATAAATAAGATCTAGGTGTTTTTTAACCATTACTGCTCCAATTCCTGGGGATCAATATAGATTAGCTAAGGTCCATATTCTGTTATTAAATTTAATTATAACAAATGATAGTAGACCGTTTTTGTCTTCATATATATAAATAACTTTTGGAGTGATTATGTTTTTCTTCCAGAGAATTGATACTCCTTTTGTCTTTGTTCTATAGGAGGATTCAGCTAAGACTGTATAGTCCTTAGGGTTCCAAATAAAGCTATCATTAGTCTTAAAATGCATTTCCTGGAGAAATATCTGGAGAAATACTACTTGTGCCTTATTTAGATTTAAATATTTTAGTAAGTTTGATCTTTTATTTGCATTATTTAAGCCATTAGTATTTAAAGATAAGAATGTTAAATCCATTTCAAGTTATTGTTGGAAGAAACTTTTTGCTTCGTTTTTTTTTTTTTTTTTTTTTTTTGATTATAGTAGTTTTACCATATTCTCTGATAACAGTGGATGTTATGTGTGTAAACTTGAGAGTGTAATTTAATGTTCTTTCTTCTTTAAATATAAGTAGGGTAAAATTCTGGTCAGGCTTTAAAAAGTACTTCTATAAAACATTAATTCTAAAGTATCAAATGCAAGTAAATATGAATTTCCCATTAAACATGGAATGAAAGTAATTCCTAATCCAATAGATAAAGACAGATCTATTGGATTATCACTCATACCTTTAACCAACAATATCAACTGAGCTCCATATGTTAAATTATTATATGGAGAATTTTCTTAAAAGAAATATGAAATTCTATATTATTCTATTATTGTTCTATAGTATTTTATAAATCAGGATGGAATGTTAGTAGTGTAAACAATTATTATGTTGACTTAGAAAATATCCAATATTTAGTTACCCTTAAGAGATCCCAAACATGTCAGATATGTAATTTTGGATAAATTAAATGCAACAGAGGAGCATACACTAAATAAGCCAACAACAAATAGATTATTAGTAAAATCATTTGTCTAAAAGGACTCTACAGGAGACAATGAGTGATTACCAATGAAATATAAATTTATTGTAGGTGTACTGTCTTCCTTTACTTTCCCTCTCTTCAGCTCACCAACTTAAACTTACACTTATGAAAAGACATGGCTTATCAGTGGTATCCTAACTGAGAAGAGGCGCCCTACATTCTAGTGTGCAGTGTTTTTACATATTTATAGATTTACAAAGCAGAGTCTAAGAATGAACTGATCACCCTGACAATTCCCATCCTCATAGGCACCTCCTGCTTCCAGAATGGGTAATCACATCAGGTCTAGAATGAATGTGAAGGTACCTACATGGTAATCAAGACTTACCTTAGGTAAGTATTAATCAAATAGTATTTACAGCATCTTAGAGAGTTCTCGGGGCAGTTAGAATACTCTTAAGCATCTCTCCCTTGACCACAAACAGAGATTTCCCTTCCCTTTCTTTCACTTGTTTTAAATCAGTACTAATAAAAGAAATTCAGCAAAATAGGTAAACAGAAATAACATTCAGTAGTCCATCTTGTACATGACTCGCAATCCATTAAACAAGTCAGTGAAATCTGTACAATACTTCACTTCTTCAAATCATTCCTTTTTCAATTCAGGTTTTGTTTTGTCAAAATGGCAACAATATTTCAAGAGCACAATTAATATTTAGACTGATGTTTCAAATAAATAACTTGTCAGTTGCCAATTGAGTTAGTTTAGAATGTATGGTTAGTGCAAATATAGCATGTTGCAAAAATAATATGTATTTTTTCGTGTGCTCTAGAGACTGTCATATGCAAGTGACATATATAATATAGCATATATAGAGCAGATAGCTTATGGATTCAGGTTGTTAAAGTAAATTATGCTTATTAATCAGGCAGTTTCATTTAAATTCACAAGTAATTTGGAGACATTTCAGTTGAGCTTCCAGGAATGTGTAGTCCAATGTGAGTAACTGAGTCCACTTTTCCTCATAAACATATGTCACAATTCATTAAACTAAGCAGAGTCTAACATATGTCTAATAATCATTATAAAGACAAAGAATATTAATTTCCTAGCTCTTCAAACTTTTTGATATCGCAAAATGTTGACAGTAAGCTATTTTAACTGGAAGACTAAAACATTTCAATACTTCCTTATGAATATATATATTTTACTTTTACTGTAGTGTCAAGAACTGTCTTTGAAATCTATGCATTACTTCACTTCTTTCAAGTCATTCATTTTACAGTTCAGATTATATTTTGTCAAAATGTTAATAGCATTTCAAGGGCACATTTAGTATTTAAACTATTTTAAATGAATAGCTATCAGTTACGAAGTGAGTTTGTACAGAGTGTGAGGTAAGTGCAAAGATAACATGTTGCAAAAAGTAATATGTATCTTTTCATATGCTCTAGAGACTGACAATTTCAAGTAACGTATAAAATGTAACTTTTACAGTGCAGACAGCTTGTGAAATCAGCATGATAATTAAGAGAACATACACATATGCTATGTATGTTGATTTACAGTATAAATATTTTATGTGCTATATAACCCTCCTTCTGTGAAGGTACCCTGCTTTACATACCTGAGGTAATCTGAAAACTCTCATGTGTCATCTATTTTCAAAAAATATAGATAAAGATTCCAGTAGTTAGTTACCTTTGTTTTAAAAGTCCAAGCAGTAAAATCGGTCCTTTAAAGTAATGTTAAAACAGTTCATATCATAGTAGATGCTTTGAGAGATTTGGCTGTAACAGTATCAGTCTTTTGCTTCTTCTTTTTGACATCTGTCCAGATATTTGTTTCTTTTGTTCTCTTGAGAGAAGGTGACATCCAATCCATATCTTCTGGTAAAGTAATCACATTATTAGTTTTAATAAATGAACAGGCTTCCTCTAAGTCAATAAAAGTCCTCATCTCATTGGCATACAGTATTCTTATCTTAGAT
The DNA here is from genome assembly GCF_019279795.1 of Protopterus annectens. Classification (NCBI taxonomy): domain Eukaryota; kingdom Metazoa; phylum Chordata; order Ceratodontiformes; family Protopteridae; genus Protopterus; species Protopterus annectens. The sequence goes on from NC_056728.1 coordinate 14,131,828, forward strand.
GGATATGCAAGTTGTGCCTTGATATTATTTTATTTCAGAAACTTTATCATTGGCCACACTTTTTTCCTTTGTTCCATTATTCTAGATGAATAGTCATTATCAAATCTTATCAGGCTCTGTTTATATTTTAGAGGTGCCTTCCTCCAAGCAGATCTTAAAATCAGTTCCTTGTCCAAGTATGAAAGAAATTTGATAATTATTGACCTAGGAGGATAGTTTGAGTTAGTGGCAGGTTTCCCAATAGCTCTGTGTGCCCTTTCAATGCCAAAGGAAAGTCCTTCTTTTAAATTTAAAAAGTCAGGGATCCAGCTTGATAAAAAGGAAATAATGTCCTCACCTTCTATGTTTTCAGGTAATCCGAAAATCTTGATGTTATTTCTCCTCTCCTTATTTTCCAAGCCATCTACTTTATTAACCAACCAAGTGTTTTGTTTAAGAAGCAGTTCTTTCTGTGTTTCCTTTTCCTTAAGTCTGCTTTCTAAGTCATTTAGAGAAACCTCTATTCCTGCTATCCTTGTCTGGTTTTGTTGTAGCATTTTCTTGAGGGTGTCAGCTTGTTTTAGACTGCTTGTTTTAAGATTTTCCAGGTTCTCTTTAAAATCATCCATCTTCAAAGACAACTCCCGCAGTGTAGATGCCATCTATTATAGTTCCTTCTTTAAGGCAGCATCCTGGTGAGAATTCTTTGAGTTGCTCATTTTAACAAGTGAATATATCTCCAAGCTTTTTGACAGGAAATTATTTGTAAAACTTCACCAAAGTTTCTAATTATGTAAATTAGTCATTTATCTATAAGATTTTATACTTTGAAGAAAAAAAGATTATTTTTCCTGTCTTATTTAACTAGATATATGGAGCTCTAAAATCTGAGTCTACTTCACCTTATTGTATGTTGAAAATATCGACCGGCAATAATGTCGTAAATGCCGTACATCAAAAGTGTTGTTGCAGAATCATGGTACAGTGGGGATGAGAAAATTTGCTCTTTCCTCACTGTGGTGCGATCTCGGAGTTGGTATATATAATTAGCGGGGGGTGTGGGGGCAGTTTCGATGTAGAGCATTTTCGATGTTTATGCCATTCGATATTTTCATCTTTCGACAAGATAATATAGACGCCTAAAATACTCTTGCTTTCAGTTAGCCATTCAGGCTCTGCCCCAATTAACTCTCATTTTACTATCATGTTCTGACTGCTGTTAAGAAATCATTCTACCTGGCCAAACTAATTACTAACCGCATATTCTCCAGATTGAAGAACGGAATTTTCTCAATGTCCCATTTGTCATGCACCTATTCAAACATATATCACCCAATTAGAAAGACCACGATGCTTTATAACCAAGAAAATTTCATGTATAAGCTCCTTAACGTACACAAAACAACTGAGGGCTTTGTCAATTATTTTGACTCTAATAGGCTCTTGCAAGGTGAACGCTACTTGGCCTACAATGCTGTAAAAGACCCTGTTCTACTTATATGCTTACATTTCTGAAAACCTGGGAAAACATAAGCACTGTAAGGACCTAAACCTACATTGCAATATAAATGGAACCTGCTGAAGAAATATCTCTCACAAAGGATCCCCTATTAATCGCCCACTCCAATTCAAACAAAGTAGCTCATTAGCTCTCTTTACAAGCAGCACTGGTGAGTGGATGAGAATCTGTAAACTCAGTCCTGGGATTTGCATTGGCTAGTCTCCGAATTATATACTGGACTGATAAGCAATAACCTATAAATCTAAAAGAAAAAAAAATGGAGGATGATGAGTGACTGACAGCAGTTTTTATCAAAAAACATGAGTCAGCAAATCCATTCTGATGAACTGGCCAAAGACTTAGAAAATTATTACTGTTAATATAACCTACGCTGAGGTCCTATGAGCTCTGGGGTAACATACTTAAGTACAATACTGTGGTAGGTCTCCTACAAGAAGAAGCTGAGTACTCAGGTTCCTCCCATGCTTAGAAGCTTTTCAGCCAAACTCATTTTATGAAAAACATTTGCTAAATCATTTTTCACTACATGATGTTTTGGCCTTTTCTAGCAACAATTGACTGAACTCATGCTGCAAAGCATCCAGCAAAACAAAACCAAACTATCCTTCCTTGTTTTATAACAAGAAATAAAAAGCCTTGATCTCCAAGATATTAAACAAAAGATATCCATTTCATCCACCAGACATCCATTCCTTTGTTAAATTTAGTAGACATCACTTTAGTGATATGACTTGTACATACCACCAACTTCTAATCCTTCAGACAAAGGACCTTAAAAAGTAGCTTGCTTTACATATCTCTCATGCTTCACACCCTGTAGAGCACATCAGATAAAACAAGTAATCTTTAATTTGGGTCTATATCATAACATCAAAGTGTCAAAACTTTAAATGTTACAACATCGACCCCAAAACCACGAAAGCCGAAAACCTCGAAGACTGAGAACAGTGATTTTTTTTCCCTGGGAAAAAAATCGCTGTTCCAGTACAAAACGTGAAACACACGAGCACTACAAACTATTTCCCCCGCACCCCCCCCCCCTACTTAAATATGCCAACTCCGAGATCACACCACAGTGGAGGAAATAGTGAAGCCATGGAAACAACCAACCAAATTCTTTCCTTGGGAAAGAATTTGATGTTCCGCGGCTTCGATATTTTCAGTCTTCGATCTTTCAAGTTCGAGGCTTTGGTATTCAAACTTTTCAGTATTCGATGTTTAGATATACACCCTATAATTTCACTGTACATGAAACAGGACTGACCATTACTGTGACAATGGGCAACTTGACCACCATACATGAAACACAAGACTAACCATTACTGTGCCACTGGGGAACTTGGGTACCATATGTCAAAGATGTGACTGACCATTACTGTAGCACTGCATAACTTACCTACCAGATGTGAAACGTGACTAACTATTACTGTGGCACTGGGTAACTTACCTACTATATGAGAAACACATGGACTGACCATTGCTGGTAACTCAAAGTAATTTACCCACCACATGAGAAACACATGGCTGACCATTACTATGGCACTGGGTAACTTACCCACCATATATGAAACATTTGACTGACCCTTACTGTAGATATGGATAACTTAACCACCATACATGAAACATATCACTGACCCTTACTGTAGATCTGGATAACTTACCCACCATACATGAAACACATGATTAACCCTTAATATAGCTCTGGATAATTTACTCACCATGTATGGAACTTACCTACGACTTGTAAAACATATGACAGACCATTACTGTAGCACAAGGTAACTTACCCACCATTTGTGAAACACATGACTGACCATTACTGTAGCCCCGGGTAACTTACTCACCATACATAAAACACATGACTGACCAATATTGTGGCAGTGGGTACCTTACCCACCATACATGAAACACATGAGTGACCATTACTGTAGCTCTGGATAACTTAGCCCCCCCCCAATGTAAAATTCAACTCATGACTGATGAGTACTGTTGCACTCTGCAACTTACCCACCATAGGTGAAACACATGACTGACCATTACTGTAGCTCTGGGTAACTTACCCACCATGCATAAAACATATGACTGACCACTACTGTGGCAGTGGGTAACTTGCCCACCATACATGAAACACATGACTGGCCATTACTGTAGCTCTGGATAACTTACCCACCATATGTGAAACACACAACTGACCATTACTGTAGCTCTGGGAAACTTACCCACCATACATAAAACATATGATAGACCCGACCCTTAGTGTAGCTCAGAGTATCTTACCCACCATATGTAAAACATAAAACAGACCATTACTGTAGCTTACATAAATATATTTTCCAGTATCCTGATACACATTTCAGGTAAAATCAGCAGAGCTAAACACAGAACATGAAGACTGAAAATCAGAAAGGCCTAGCATCAGCAGTTAGCCCTAACACAAGTCAGTTTTTGGTTGGTGGTAGCCCTTTCACATTCGTAGAGAGGCCCACCACAGTGACTCTGCATGGTCTGCAGAATCATCTGTCTCCATGGCCATGCTAAATGCTAATGAATCATTCTGTGTGAACAACCTATGCTAATTAGCCATGTGCTGTCCCTCAGAAATGCTTCTGATTTGAATAGTTATACAAATGAGCCATTCAGGGAATAGCTTGGCTGTAAATTACCACAGCTGGCTGTGTTATAGAACATGTCCAAAATGCTGTATTTCCCTATTGTAGTCCCATAAATGGTAAAATCAGATAAATGACTGTGGAGAGGTAGTGGTGGTGGTGTTTGTGTGTGTTTATGTACACATGGAAGCAAGTGGGCATGTCTATAGGAGTATTGGATCAATGTGTGTGTGTGTGTGTGTGTGTGTGTGTGTGTGTGTGTGTGTGTGTGTGTGTGTGTGTGTGTGTGCAGTTTTAGTTTAGGGATCAGTATATGGGTGCATGAGTGAAGGGGTGAATGGGTGCATGTGTCTATGATTATTTACGGATGAGGAGGTTTGTCTAATGAGCATTGAGTGCCTCTGTATGCATAAATGCCTGACTTTTGGCTGCAGCAAGGAAATGCCTCTAAATCAGATATAACATCTCCCCAGACATGATGCCTTTTATATTGCTCAACAATTCATAGTGGATTGCCTCTGTTTATACTGTGTGTGATTAGAATATCCAGATTTTTCATCTCCAGCATTAGCTTTATGATTGAGCTTACTGACTCCATTTTATGTGGCCTTCATTTCACTAAGGTTGGGGGTTATAATTATATTCAACATCTGTCCTTGCCGATCACAAATGAAAACAGGTGGATTAGTAACCTTGTAAAAGCACTTCGTTATGGAATGCTAATTAATAAGCAAGTATAAGGGTCCCTATCAAAGGTGTGACACCTGCAACTACAGGTCTCAAATGTACAAAACATTAACTCTGGCTCAGACTAAAAATATTAAATCCTGACCTTCACATTTACACCCTAAAAGCATATTTGAGGAAGTTTTTTCCCCTCCAGCACCACAACCACTGTTACGTTTATGTATTACAGCTAAGATCTCTGTTCCTCAGATTAGGGGCTAAGATACCAGAAGTTGAAGCAGACAGACTCAGTATGCCGTCCCCTGCATTTGTACTTGTGTTTTAGCTATTCCAAGCAGAGCAACTGCAATTCATATAATTTCAAGGCACCAAAATAAAAGGAACTCTTAAACTTAAAATGGGCAGTGTCTTCTGTTATTGGATTTAAATTTCTGCTGCAAAAATATATTGCATATTTAACTGAAAAAATACAGAGTTTTGTACAGGGAGATTGTTGGTATAAATTTATAGACATCCTTTTTATTCTGAGAAAGAAGTTAGACTTAAGCAAGCTCAAATCTTAAAATCAAAACACTTCCTGACTGTCAGTTATGGAAGTCACTTTGTTGTCAGACAAGACAGAAACTTGTCAGAAATAATGCTGTTAGTTCCAAGTCACTGAGGTGCTGTTTCACGCCTTTTCCTCCAGTAATCCTTCACCATGCTTCCATTTTGGCATTTGGTCTTACAAGTGGAGAGCTCTCATTATTTAATTCTAGTTAGTACAAAATATATATTTTTTTATAATTCATAGCGTTATCTCTTACTATCAAAAGGAATGCAAATATAAATATAAACATATAATAATACATTTAAATAAGCAAAAGGATAGTCTGTGGGAGCTGTAGCATTCTATTTCAGAATATTTTAGGACTATATAATTCTATGTCAATAACATGGATATTCATCTAAATTTATCTGTCTGTCTATGACTCAGATATGCTCTTCCTTTTGACAGTGGAAAATAATTGCTCTATTTTCAGAAGTTACGTTTCCAAAACTGATCCACAGTAGCATTTGTTTGTAAGAAATGTCATATCATTTAACTTAAATAACATGTTTCTAATGGTCTTTAATTTTATCGTATGCCTATAATGGAGATTCGAGTAGTGAGATAATGTCTCTAAAGACATACAGAATAAGTAAGTAAATCTCCATAATATTATCAGATCAGAAGTGCTTGTGAAGTTTGTGAGAAGTACAATAGTAACACATACACGAATGTACTATTACTTAACAGTGACGTCTGGTAAATGTACTATAAAAATCTCTGCATGGATTTCACTGATGTACTCTCATATAAATGGCTGCAGTCACATCTGAAGAAGGTTCAGCTGCAACAGTACTTTTAGTTAATTACAGAACTAATCAATTAATGTGTACATTTATGAATATATTGTGCCAGCATATGTATGTCTTCATAATACTTAGTTTCACCGATTCCATAAGTGAAGCATTAACATTTGCTAACAAACACCACAAACTATCTGACAGAAAAAAAAGCCAAAAAGGGGTTGTAAACAGAATTACAGAAAATGAGATCAAATCCTATGGTCCCCCTCATAATGCCATGTTCTGAACCATTCCAGTTACAGATAAACCAATATAAATTAAGTCTGAGAAAAAACACGCTGAGGTAGAGAGAGAGAGAGAGACCAAGTTATATTTCTGAATATTTTGTTACTTGATAGGTCAAAAAATTTTCCAGTAAATTTCTGAGAACTGAAAAAAGGGAATTAGGACATAATTTATAAACCACTTTCAGTTATTTATTTTGTATGATATTACTAGTATACTGCAAGACCAGGTCACCTCCGGAGGCAACTAATCTAACAATTCAGTTACTGTAGTGATTAAGCACACAACAGCTGTTATTAGCAACCTATGCCAAGGTTGTCATAACAACATAACAGAGAAGCATATGGACCATACTAGGTGTGAAACCTCACATCCTCCGATAGCCAAAAGGTAAAAAGAAGAAAACATGGTTCAGCTACTGTACACATAGGATGTCTGGTATTACAATGGATAAGAACCTAGAACAAATGGAAACTGATAAATAACTGCATTAACATCTGTAATGTTAGCAGTAATGCCTAAATGGAAAGTTCTATTTTCAGTGGAGACTCAAGAAGAAAAGCTCCATGACATTACATACCTGACAATTTGTTATCAAAATAGTCTTACATGCTACATTGCTGTACATCACAGCAGATCACATAAATAAATACAGAAAGCTTTTATTATGATTTATAAAATACACTGTGATGTTAGGCAATGAATCATTGCTAACTTTGTCCTGGCAGTGAAATCCATAATACCAGTACAGGAAGACATGAATAAAGGACTGGGAAATCCTTATATAGCAGAATGTTCTGTCATTCGCCTGTCTGCTTTACTTCTCTTTCAGTTTTCTAGCTGCTTAGCGTGTAGCAGCATTTAGTCGTACCTTTGTTAGAGGAAAGCAATTCACTTTATGAGCATTTAACTACTTGACTAGAAAATTCATGTGGGGAATATGAATTCAATATGTGGCTTTAGCAACATTTTTCATGTTTATTAAACTTTTGGGAGAACTTATCTCTCAATACACCATTGACATATTACCTCTGCAATACACTACCAAGTAAAATTCTTAAGTGATTTAAAAAGTAGTCAGACTTAATGGGCTTCAGTGAAATAAATCTTGTTTCCTCTACAACTTCTTTTCACTGTTTATCTTAATGCTGTCCTTTGGTCTAAAGTTTGACCTCTGTTTTGCATCCAGTACTATACTAAAACACCAGATTTTATTATCTCACCATCAACATCACTCCCTGCCTCCTTGTTTCTACAAACTTTCAGAATAAAAATGAATAACGCAGGGTATGAACTGACTTTCAATAAATGATGTCACCAGGTAAAACAAATCGCTTTCTCTGATGTCCTTTTTTCTGATGTTTCTCTGGCTTCCTGTGATAGCCTAGCATAGCAGTCTATCTTCTCCTATTTCCAACTGTTCTAGCATCCCTATGAGATCGCTACCACCATCACAACAGCGCATTCACTCATGCAGATTCTATTCCATTTCATATGGAAAATATTGCCTATACGATAGCCAGTTTCGCTGGTATGCTTCTCATGTAATTTATTTGTTGTTTGCTGACTAGGTTAGAACTACTAGGCATATGTTCATTTTAGGGGAAACCCAAGATGGTATCTGTAAACCTGTGGAAAATTTGACTAGGACACTAGGGAAGTTCTCTACACCTTTTTATCCATCAAGTGCCATAAGCTGTTTTGAAATCCACCTGAGATAACATCAAGTTAGGCAGTTTAATGAATCATCTACAGAAGAATGCTTCAAGAGTGCAGCCCCCACCCCCCCCATGCTGCAGGGCACTATCAGTAATGGAAAAGTAATCTAAATACTTGGCATTTGGATAAAACCACTGTTTTCTGAGCTCTCGGCATCAAAGTGGGTACTCTGTCTATTACTCCACTGAAGCTCAGTGATTATTTTCAAGAAAGGAAATATATAGATCATTGGCATGCTTCACCACTGCTCATATTCAGCTCTCTCTAACTCAGATGTTTTTCGAGGAATGTCAAATTCCATAGGTTTCAAAACTGAAAAAATGATGAAGGTATGGCGAAGGCCGTATTCCTCAATGGACATATCTTGTCCAACAAATTAAGTAACCTAAAGCCTTCCTGCACTTGGAGAATTTGGTGATCTAAGTAGTTAGTGAGACATAGTTCAAGAAAGTATCATGCATCCCTCAGACTCTTGGATAAGATGCAGCTAACTATATCAGGAGCAAGCTTAAAACTATAGAGTTAAATGTTTAAAAAAGGGAAGCACCTCTGAGTATCATGGCAACAATCAATAGTACAGTGCTATCCCATCTCAGCTACATCCACCCAAAATCACAAAGATGTCTTTAGTAACCTGATAAATCTGGATAGAGAGCAGGTATAATACCATAAAAGTTTGAGATTTTAATCATTAATGCATCATCTGAGAAAACTGAAGCTTAAGCACTGAGCTCAATGGTTCTTCCTATAAATTGTTAATAAAGGTAAACTGGAGCAGCTAGTTAACCCCCATTACAGGGAAGAACTTCCTTGATATAATGTTCACCAATCTACGTCCTTCATGCTTCTCTCCTCATTTTTTTCTTATATGTATATATATATATGTATGTATCATCTATACACATGGCACAAACCATTGTAGTCAAATTATAAAATGTATGCTAAAATGCTTCTGTTAGTTTTGCGGACAGAATATTCCTCATCATAACAAAAGCCAGCTAAATATGGTTCAGATGTTCAGTGATACCAAGCCCAAAGCCTAATTAAGGCTCTCAAAGTGCTTGGCACCATAGTAAATTGGGTTAAAAACCCTCATACCCATACATAAATCCAAATTGGATTTAAAAGATTGAATGCTCTATGATTTTCTCACTCCTAAGGAAATTTTATTCCACTATACACATGATCTCCCATACAAAAAAATATAATATATAGATCTTTTATCTTAAAAATGTATTCACCAAATAGTTATTATTTCTGGTATTCATGGACTGCACTCTTTTAAATACTCCCACACAATTTCCAGGTTTACAATCCTTAAAATACTTATGTACACAGTAATATAATCTCACCTAACCAAGCCATATTTTACTATGTACAAGGACAATACCTCAGGTATCCTGTGATAGTTCGTCCCATCATCCCTTGAATTCTCCTAGGAAAATGTCTCTGAATTCTTTCCAGTTTATCTGTTTGTATCTTATTGTATAAATAAAAGTACCTGCAATATTCCATAGTGTTATAAATGAAAAGTAAAACAGTCCTGTGATATTGCGGCCAGCTCTGACACTGACTGGTATGCAGATGGAGAATCTACATCGCAACATGTTTATATATTTATAGGCTATTATATGCAGGGAGACATGGTCTAGGATAATTACTGCCTCCCATGGTGGCAATGCCTCCTAAGTCTTGTCTGCATGCCTAGCCTAGTACAATCTCATACTCTAGCCTCCACCACAGTTATGAAGAAATATGCGGCCTTTCAGCATATCACACCCCCACCACCTCTACCTGGATAGCAGAAGATGTGAAAAGCCTTGTAATTCTTACCCCCTCCTCATGCCCTCTTCAACAGGTACCCAAGCAGTTAATCAACTTGGGTCGCCTTGACCTTGATCAGGTTTTACCTCTCTATGTCAGTATAACTGGCCCGGGTGTTATATACACTTGTGCGGACTACTGTCAACTGTTGGGTGGCAGGTTGTACAAAGGGCAGTGACAGCCTGATAAATCACTGGTTACTAGGGCCAAATTATTGGAAAAAAGTATACCTTATCTGGACATTCAGGAGTGTCCTCACATTCCCAGAGGCCACTGTGTTTCATTTTCCTGGCATCACATGGCTATGCCTGAATTCTATTCAATAGTGCCTCCATGTTCACAGACTCCACTGTGTAATATTTTCCTGGTATTACGTAGCTATGCCTGAATTCTATTAAATAGTTTCTTCACATTTGCAGACTCTGCTGCGTTACATTTTCCTGGTACACCATGACTATATCTGAATTCTACTCTTACTAATCTTTAAGAAATAAAAAAGTAGATACCACTTCAGTATTTCAGTTTTCTTTTTTTTTCCCTCTTCCTGCATTTAGTAATCCTCATAAAAATCAGAAAGAACTTAGCTTGAAGGAAGCTTATTCAAGTAAATCATATAACTATTTTGTCAGTACCCTCTACCCTGTACCACACACAAAAGTGTCCAGTTGTCAGTGATATACCTACCCAACAGTGTGTGATCCCTAGCTTAAATTAAAAAAAAATTGCTTCACACATCTTCTGGTGGTCATCCTACAACCATATTCAACCAATACATTTAAAAGTGCACATTTATGTAGTACTTTGGTCATGGCATTCAAAGGAATATGACTTCTCTCCAACAAACTAAATTTCATTAAAAAATACATTGTTATCTGATAATTTATTAACAGACATTCAGACAGGAAATATGTAGTAATGTAGGGGATCTCATCTCACAATAAACTGTATGTCTGGCAACCACTTTCTACAGCGTCCCCTTACAGTCTGTTTATATGATCAGCAAATAGTACAAGCCTGCTCACAGAGGTACGCAGATGTGTCTGCAACTCTGGAGTTCTGCTATTACTTCTTAAGTCCGCAGCCCATCACTTTAAACACTGGTATACATTTCAGGTGAAGCAGTGCTCTGTCCACTCTGTCCTTACTCTGGGTCTATATTAGAACATCGAATATTTAACAGTTCGAATCACTAAAGGTCGACCTTTAGTGACTGAACTGTTAAAACATTGAATGTTCAGAAAAAAAAAAACTAAATGGTGTAGACAGGGGGGCAAGCCCCCCTGCTCCCCCCACATGGGGGACTGCACCCTCCACACCCGCCGCTACTTAAATATACCAACTCCGAGACCGCACTACATTGAAGTAAATGGAAATCTCCCCTTATGTAGATTTTCATTTACTTGTTCAGTGTTCTGCACTTTCGCTATTCTCGTGTCGACAATGTCAGTTTCGACATTGTCGGCTTTCAAGAAAGTAATATAGATCCCTTACTCCTTCATATCACACTAGTGCAGCACTTATACTGATGCTGTTACTGTATTTTATAGTATATTTTTCCCATTCCTATCTGCTGGTACAGCTGTACTTACAAACCTTCCATAGAGACTGAGTTGTCACTTTCTGATTTCAAGACTTTTAAAGCACTTTGGCTACTTACTGTTTCCTCTTTACTTCTGTTCTTCTCAATGTGCTCTGTGTACAGCACTACCACTTCTGATCTACTCAAGGTGCTCTGTGGACAGTACTTTTACTTCTGCTCTTCTCAAGGTGCTCTGCAGACTGTACTTTTACTTTCATTCTACTCAAGGTGCTGTGCAAACAGTAGTTTTATTTCTGTTCTACAAAAGGTGCTCTGGGGACAGTACTTTTACTTTCTTTCTCCTCAGGGTGCTGTGCAGGCAATACTTTACTTTTGTTCTACTCAAGATGCTTTCTGGACAGTACTTTTACTTTCGTTCTACTCAAGGTGCTATGTGGACAGTACTTTTACATCTGTTCTACTCAAGGTGCTCTCTGGACAGTATTTTTACTTCTGTTCTACTCAAGGTGCTCGCTGGACAGTACTTTTACTTCTGCTCTTCTCAAAGTGCTCTGCAGAGAGTACTTTTACTTCTGTTCTACTCAAGGTGCTATGCAGATGGTACTTTTACTCTTGCTCTTCTCAAGGTGCTTTGTGGACAGTATTTTTACTTCTATTCTTCTAAAGGTGTTCTGAGACAGTACTTTTACTTTCTTTCTACTGAAGTTGCTCTGAGGATGGTACTTTTACTTCTGTTGTATGCAAGGTGCTCTGTGGACAGTACTTTTACTTTCATTTTACTCAATGAGCTTTGCAGACAGTACTTTTACTTCTGTTCTATGTAAGGTGCTCAACAGACAGTACTTTCACTTTCTTTCTACTCAAGGTGCTTTGTGGACAGTACTTTTACTTTCATTCTACTCAGGGAGCTCTGTGGACAGTACTTTTGTTTCTGTTCTACTCAAAGTGCTCTGCAGACAGTACTTTTACTTTCTTTGTACTCAAGGTGCTACGTGGACAGTATGTTTACTTCTGTTCTAGCAAGGTGCTCTGTGGACACTATTTTTACTTCTGTTCTTCTCAAGGTGCTCTATGGACAGTACTTTTACTTTTATTCTACTCAAGGTGCTCTGCGGACAGTACTTTTACTTCTGTTCTTCTAAAGGTGCTCTGTTGACAGTACTTTTACTTCCATTCTACTCATGGAGCTCTGTGGACAGTACTTTTATTTCTGTACTATGTAAGGTGCTCAACAGACAGTACTTTTACTTTCTTTCTACTCAAGGTGCTCTGTGGACAGTACTTTTACTTTCATTCTACTCAGGGAGCTCTGTGGACAGTACTTTTGTTTCTGTTCTACTCAAAGTGCTCTGCAGACAGTACTTTTACTTTCTTTGTACTCAAGGTGCTACGTGGACAGTATGTTTACTTCTGTTCTAGCAAGGTGCTCTGTGGACACTATTTTTACTTCTGTTCTTCTCAAGGTGCTCTATGGACAGTACTTTTACTTTTATTCTACTCAAGGTGCTCTGCGGACAGTACTTTTACTTCTGTTCTTCTAAAGGTGCTCTGTTGACAGTACTTTTACTTCCATTCTACTCATGGAGCTCTGTGGACAGTACTTTTATTTCTGTTCTACTCAAGGTGCTCTGCGGACAGTACTTTTATATCTGTTCTACTCAAGGTGCTCTGATGAGAGTACTTTTACTTCTGTTTTTCTCAAGGTGCTCTGCAGACAGTTCTTCTGTGACTGTTGTGATATTACTCTTCCAGCAAGTAAATTCAGCCACTATCCTTCTTAACCCATTATAGATGCTAGAAATATATCATTATATACATACGCATAACACATAATTAATAGAGCACATCATGGTAAAATTAAAAGATTTTTAAAGCATGAATCAGTGCTTTTTTAAAGATGAATGCTAATGGCTTAAGGTTGTTATGGACATACTTTAAGTGGTAAAGGGATGCAATCATGTCACACAAAGTGCAAGCACACTTAGATCTATTACTAATAATTAGGTAGGTGCTTGACAATTTGTCATAGTGAACTGGAGGAATTCTCTCACACATGCTCTTGGATGGTACAGAAAAACCTATTGCATTCACTTCAGTGTTATCACCTAAAGCTGAACGTAACATTGCCCAGCTAAACAGGAAATCCTTTAGCCTGGTCCACAGACAGGGAATTACTGCAGGTAACCATACAGAAACTGCACCAACAGTGATTATAAATAGGTAGCAATGATTGACATGTTGAACGACAGCCAGGTAGAACTTCTTCATAAATTTCTACATATTTCTCCTAATTTATTACATAACTATGTATACCTATGCCATGTTCAACTAAAACAGATTTCACCCAAATAATGGTTCTGTTAAACTAAGTTTCAACCATTTGGGATACTCTATGAAAGTCATCAAAATGCGATTTCTACCATTTGCATGTGATGTATGCATATAATTCTGTATATTTTCACAGAATCATATTTGATTGTATTTCAAAAATGGTAAAAAGAATTGGTTGAAAATTTATCTGACTCAAAAATAATTTAGTTGAATGACAATTAGAAGAAAAAATATACAGAGGAAATTAATTACCTTATAAAATGTTTTCTGGAGGCCTACCCCCCCCCCCCCCTTTGCAACCTCTTTCTTAAATATATTAGCTTCACAGTCCTACAACCAAGGAAAAGAATGAAGACAATCCTTGGGGGCACACATGGAGACCACACCAGCAATGACGATGTGAACAGTCAACAAGATAAACCTTTCTATTCATTTCTACATATTTCTAGTTGTCTCTTGTAGGAGTTTGATTAGCACTATCTGTAACTAAACCTCATTTCACAAAATGAGATTTCACCCCAATGAGCATTCAACTAAATAGATTTTCAAACTTTTTTTTAGGGTTTTGTGATTCAACCAACTGTTTTAATGCTGGAATGAGGAAGTACAGGAGAGTATACAGAGAAAGAGGTTGGCAAAGAAGAAGTGGGATTGTCAGAGAGATGAAGAAAGTAGACAGGAGTATAAGGAGATGAGGTGCATGGCAAAGAGAGAGGCGGCGAAGGCTAAGGGTAAGGCACATGAAGAGTTGTATGAAAGGTTGGACACTAAGGAGGGAGAAAAGGACCTGTACCAATTGGCCAGACAGAGGGACCGAGCTAGGAAAGATGTGCAGCAGGTAAGGGTGATAAAGGATAATGAGGGAAATATACTCACAAGCGAGGAGAGTATGTTGAGCAGATGGAAAGAGTGCTTTGAGGGGTTGATGAATGAAGAGAATGAGAGGGAGAGAAGGTTGGATGATGTGCGGATAGTGAATCATGAAGTACAATGGATTAGCAAGGAGGAAGTAAGGATAGCTATGAAGAGGATGAAGAATGGAAAGGCTGTTGGTCCAGATGACATACCTGTGGGAGCATGGAGGTGTTTAGGTGAAATGACAGTGAAGTATTTAACCAGATTGTTTAATGAAATCTTGGAAAGTGAGAGGATGCCTGAGGAATGGAGAAAAAGTGTTTTGGTACCAATTTTTAAGAATAAGGGTGATGTGCAGAGCTGTAGTATCTACAGAGGGATTAAATTGATCAGTCACAGCATGAAGTTTGAGAAAGAGTAGTGGAGGCTAGGTTAAGAAGGGACGTGATGATTGGTGATCAGCAGTACGGTTTCATGCCAGGAAAGAGCACTACAGATGAGATGTTTGCTCTGAGAGTGTTGATGGAGAAGTACAGAGGTCAGAAGGAGTTGCATTGTGTTTTTGTAGACTTAGAGAAAGCATATGACAGGGTGCCTAGAGAGGAGTTGTGGTATTGTATGAGGAAGTCAGGAGTGTCAGAGAAGTATGTAAGAGTGGTACAGGATATGTACGAGGGTAGTGTGACAGTGGTGATGTCTGCGGTGGGAGTGACGGATGCATTTAAGGTGGAGGTGGGGTTACATCAAGGATCAGCTCTGAGCCCTTTCTTATTTGCAATGGTGATGGACAGGTTGACAGATGAGATCAGATAGGAGACCCGTGGACTATGATGTTTGCAGATGACATTGTGATCTGTACTGACAGTAGGGAACAGGTGGAGGAGACCCTGGAGAGATGGAGATATGCTCTAGAGAGAAGAGGAATGAAGGTCAGCAGGACTAAGACAACATGAGAGTGTGTGTGTGTGTGTGTGTGTGTTTGTGTGTGTGTGTGGGGGGGATGATGTTCTCAGCATCTGAGACAGCAGTTTGGCTCATGGAGATTTGGGGAGACATAGGATATGGGGGTGTGCAGGAGAGTTAGGAAGATTCAGAGGAGAGTACAGGGGGCTACAGATTACTAGATTTTTGTTTACGTGAAAAGGGTGAAGTGGAGGCAGACAAAAGGAAGAAAGGACAGACCTGTAGGCAGAATACAGAGGGAAAATGTATGGGGAAAAACACAGGATAAGATATACATGGGCAGTGGCTATGAGATGAGAACAGAAAATGGGATGTCATAAAGTAAAGTGAGGGGGAAAATGGGGCACGTATTCACAAAAGAGTGGCTAAGGGGGAAGAAATATGATGTGAAAGGGCAGAAGCAAAGTGCAGTGATGAGTAATAGAGGGGAACTAATGCCAGAGGCTCTGCTAGAGGCCTGCAAAGAGCATGAGGGTAGAGCATAGAAAGAAACACTCAAGTTAGATGGGCGGTATGGAGAAAAAGGGGCAAAGGAGTGAAGACACCTTGTAAGAAGAGTACAGAAGGACTGGGAAGGAGATCAGATGTACCAGAGAGTGACGTATACAAACACAGTCAGTGAGGAGGGTTGGAAATGGTAAATCTGGTTGAGGAAATTTTCCAGAAATCAGGTAGTTGCATGGGGCAGTAACTGAAAAGATATGAGACAGTGTGCAAACAGAGAAGATAGTTTTGTCGACTGTGGGTTCAGAAAAAGTTTTGATAATGGAGAAATGAGAATATGTTGCAGTGAAACATGTCTTGGAGAGTGGACTTAATAAAAAGTGCAAGGGGAAACTATGGTACTTGTGAAGGGGGAAATAGTGCATGCTGTGGTGTATGCACCACTAATGAGTCAGAGGAAATGAGTAAAATTAATAAAACATGCAGGGGTAAACTCTGGTACCTGTGAAGGGGGGACGGGGTGCATGCTGTGGTGAATGCACGAGGCAATGAGTAAAACTAATAAAACATGCAAGGGTAAACTCTGGTACCTGTGAAGGGGGATGGGGTGCATGCTGTGGTGAATGCACAAGGCAATGAGTAAAATTAATAAAACATGCAGGGGTAAACTCTGGTACCTGTGAAGGGGGGACGGGGTGCATGCTGTGGTGAATGCACGAGGCAATGAGTAAAATTAATAAAACATGCAAGGGTAAACTCTGGTACCTGTGAAGGGGGACGGGGTGCATGCTGTGGTGAATGCACGAGGCAATGAGTAAAATTAATAAAACATGCAAGGGTAAGCTCTGGTACCTGTGAAGGGGGACGGGGTGCATGCTGTGGTGAATGCACGAGGCAATGAGTAAAATTAATAAAACATGCAGGGGTAAACTCTGGTACCTGTGAAGGGGGGACGGGGTGCATGCTGTGGTGAATGCACGAGGCAATGAGTAAAATCAATAAAACATGCAAGGGTAAACTCTGGTACCTGTGAAGGGGGACAGGGTGCATGCTGTGGTGAATGCACGAGGCAATGAGTAAAATTAATAAAACATGCAAGGGGTAAACTCTGCTACCTGTGAAGGGGGATGGAGTGCATGCTGTGGTTAATTCACCAGTAATGAGATATGAATCAGAGGAAACGAGTGAAATGAAGTAATCAGGGCTAGTAAGTGGTCAGAGAGATGTCAGAACAGAAAGTATAGTCTGAAGCATTTCATGCTCTGGTAGCCAGAATGCTGAGAAAAGAAATAATTAGGGAATATATAACTAGGTGGGGCAGAGAAGAAGAAAGATGAGCTTAGGAGTAGCAACTCAATGGGCACACACACTTGTCAAAGGGACCAGCTCTGTGCCACGGACAGGCACCATCTTACTACAAAAAGGAGAGTGGGGTTTAGTGTTAGGTTGTAAAGTTAAATCTCAATGACTATACCCTTAAATTGAGAAAAAAAGATGCAGAACATTGAAGAGAAAATATTATGATTGGCTCATATTTATATTTCTTTCCACTGCTATTTCCTTACCATTTCTTGATCAAACCATTACATTAACTTGTTTAAATAATTTCCATTTGTGTTTTTACAAAAATAAAAATTCAATGTATGTTCTTTCTATATTATTCACTAATACACTTAATAAAGCTATTCTGTTGAAAAAGACATAGGAGAGAAAACCACACAGGAACAAACAGACTCATACTATGCATTTTTATCATTACTTTATGGTGCAAGGAGTCTGTGCATTCAGTTAGGGAAGCTGCAAGCACTACTGCAGGAAGGACAGGGTTGATAATGCTTTGGCACAGAAAAATGGGCTAGTGACCAGCAGTAATGGGAAATGATAGTCAAATGTAAGGTCAACAAGGGGGGAACAGTACCAGCACATGAACAATTTGTGGAAATATGTGAGGTCAAAAAGGGGGCAGCAGTACCAGCACATGAACAATTTGTAGGCATATGTGAGGTCAACAAGGGGGGAGCAGTACCAGCACATGAACAATTTTGGACATATATGAGGTCAACAAGGGGGGTGCAGTACCAGCACATGAACAATTTGTGGAAATATGTGAGGTCAGAAAGGGGGCAGCAGTACCAGCACATGAACAATTTGTAGGCATATGTGAGGTCAACAAGGGGAGAGCAGTACCAGCACATGAACAATTTGTAGGCATATGTGAGGTCAACAAGGGGGGAGCAGTACCAGCACATGAACAATTTGTAGGCATATGTGAGGTCAACAAGGGGGGAGCAGTACCAGCACATGAACAATTTGTAGGCATATGTGAGGTCAACAAGGGGGGAGCAGTACCAGCACATGAACAATTTGTAGGCATATGTGAGGTCAACGAGGGGGGAGCAGTACCAGCACATGAACAATTTGTAGGCATATGTGAGGTCAACAAGGGGGGAGCAGTACCAGCACATGAACAATTTTGGACATATATGAGGTCAACAAGGGGGGTGCAGTACCAGCACATGAACAATTTGTGGACATATATGAGGTCAACAAAGGGGGTGCAGTACCAGCACATGAACAATTTGTGGACATATGTTGGGTTGCTAATCTGACCAGACTGAGCAAAGATAGGATAGACTGGTGATCTCATAAGACTGGGGAAAAGCATGAGTGCTGAATGAATACTTTGTTTCAGTCTTCACAAAGTAATACACGAGGAGCGTGCCATGCACGAAGGGCATAGGCAGAGTGAGAAAACGCTGGGCAAATACCAAGCTAGAAGGAAAGGAAAAGGTGGTGAAAAAACTGTCTGATCTTTGAATGGATAAACCACAAGAGCCAGATGGGCTACATGAATACTAAGAAATCTGGCCAGTGTTATGGCAGATCTCCTGATGAAGCTCTTTAACAGATTATTGGTCAGTGTACCAGTAGTTGGGGACTGGAGTACAGCAAATGTGCTACCCTTATACAAGATGAGCAGAAGAAAAAATATTACACCATGTAAGATCAGAAGCCCATTACTCAGAAAGCAGTTAAGTGATAACAGCATAATGCAACACTTATGACATTCATTTTAACAACACAGATTGAAAACATCTATTTATAGGAGGCAAACCTTCCTGCATCCCCACTCCCAACTCCAGATATAAATATTCCCCTCCATAGTTGCTTACCTTTGAGGAAAGAAGAAACTCCACAAAACTGCAAATAATAGCCTGAGGAAGTCATTAATGTTCTAACATAAACAAGCAAGTGGTTTTAACTACTGCGTGAGAAAACATAAGACAGATGCAGGGGAAAATATTGGTAACCACAGGGCTATCACACACAAATTAGTGAACAGTAAATTGAAGGAGTGAATTGTAAGTGGGAGCCTGGATATATGAATGTATTGGGGGAAGTGGGTTTCTGCATCACTGAAAGACAGCATACAGAGAGCTGAGGTGAAAAAAATGAAAACAAGACTAAGGAGACGGACTAATGAAGTTCAGCAGTTTGCATCCTGGCTTCACTAGTTTCCAATGTGTTTTCTCTCAGGCATATATGAGGAAAGAGAGAACAGGATCAACCTCTTTGACAGTGACATAAACATACAACACTAGAGGATGGGAAAAAGTGTTTAGGGAAGGATTTAGAAAGGCTGACCAAATGGGCATAAGAGTGGTGGTTGGGGATCATTCTATATACATATAATATACTGCACTTGGACCACAACAGCTACGATGAGACATATCAGCAACAGGCATTAGAATGGATAGCTTGAAGGGAAAAAGGGATCCAGGATGTTGGTTTCATCTTAAATGGACTGCCAGAAGCAGAATGAGAAGGCAGTGGTAGCTACAATCAGAATGTTGTGGTGCATCTTCAGGGGTGTAGACTTCAGAAGCAAAGCTTCCACTCTGCAGGGCCCTGGTTACAGCACACTATGTCTACTGCTTGCAACTCCGGAGACCATACAAGAGAAGGGATACTAGGTAGCTGGAGCTGGTACAACTCCAGAGGAAAACCACCAGAATGGTATATTTGGAGGAAGGAAAATGTTACGACCATTGCCAAAAGGAACTGGAGAACTTCTCACTACTGAGCAGAAGGGACATGAAGGGCATAATGTAGGTGGTCAAGCTCATGTCCGGGAGATGTGAAGAGGTCATCCTGAAAGGGAAAGTCAGACAAGGGAGGAGGACACAGGCAACACATTTTAGGGGCTAACTATTTTCTGGATGTCTTCACGTGCTTTTTCACAAAGTGGGCTATGGACCCATGGAATGGACTAACAGAAAGCACAGTGGAGATGTACTGTACAGAGGCATTCAACAGGTCATGGGGCAATTTCAAAAGAGGTAACGGGGATGACAGGGATGAAGGGAAGGAAGAATGCTAAATGTAGTTAAAAAGCAAACTAGATAGGCACACTGAAGGCACCTTGAGATGCAGGCCCCATGACACATTTTAATAAGACTGCAAGCCTCATGACATGACACAAGTCCGTACTGCTCAACTGTACAGATTTTCGCAGAATATCAAGAGTTTTGGCTCATATTTTTGGTTGGTTCCTCATAAAATTTGTGGTTTTCTAGTAAATCGCTGGGATGATCTGAGGATTGAAGTCACTACATAATAACATACATTTGAGTTTCAGAGTTAAAATCCTTCAGAAAATGTATGCTAAGGCAAATCCTGTTACTCTAGCAACTTTATAAGTTTACAAGAGTAATATTTAAAATATGCCCATATTTTTGGGCTTTTGTCCCCCCATTTTGTCAGGCTTTGCCCAGATTTCTTGCACTAAGAGGTTGCCAGGTATGGACACAACCTATGGCATGACATGATCTTATGAGACTGCAGGCACCATGAAATGTCCACCATGACACTTCAAGCCCCAAAACATAACATGGTCTTATGAGAATATAAGCAATCTGAGGTGCTAAGCCTCAACAACATGACACATCATGAAACTTTAGATCTCATGACATGTCACAACCTCATGAGATTGTAGGCCGAATTAGATGGCGGGCCCCATGAGAAGGTGCTGCAGCACATAATGTTAAGTTATTCTTCCCCTCCCTGCCATCCTTTAACAGATACCTCATTGTCCACTTTCTACAAAGATGAGAAAAACAATCTATCACGTATTTAAAGGAACAACAACAATTTCAGAATCATGTTACAAACAACTACAGGCAAATTTAACAAGGATGAGGTATAACTGTTAAGACAAATAAAACACACTGTAGAGTACCATACAACTCAGCTGGCATTTATTACTCCATAACTACCAAAGGAAGCAGCCAAGAAAAATGAACTAAGAGCCTATTCTTTAATGAACTTAAGTCAGCTAGACATATGATGCTCAAAATGCTACCATTTAAAATGGGTTACAGACTACAAGTTTATCCCAGTGCAGTAGAACAAGGGACTTAAGAAACCAGATATGACCTGGTTCTGTATCTTACTTTCCCAATTAATTACATTGTCTAACCTTGTCAGAAAAAAATAAATGAAAACTCTAGCCAAGCTACAACTAAATGGAGTTTTCATTTAGTTTTTTCTGATTGTTTTTTCAGTTTGACCTTCTAACTCTTTGTTTAAATTGTCTAACCTTGTAAAATCAAGCTTATAGGCAAACAGTTTAATGCATGAAACCCTACTCTCCCACTGTAAAGCTTCGATTAGGAATTAAAGAAACTTGTTTTCAGAAGTCATTCCCAGCATTTGAGGGTAAAAAAATATATAAAGGAATGTTACCATTGTTATTATGTACTCATATGGAAGTATGCAAAGATAAAATGGTGCCATCAGAGACCCAAAGGTAAACCTTTCATCTCAAACAGTTTATACCCCTGACACTGATTGGAATTAGATAATATTCAGAAGATTTAACAGATGAACTTTAGACGTATTAATCAAAAGTCTTTAAGGCATATCATATGTCTGAATTACTCTGGGCAGAAGCTAAACACAGCTAGAGGTTACCCCTCCCCCATGAATCTGGATATTTATATTATATGGCTGCTTATGCTGTCTGCACTTGTTTGCAAGCACGGCTATAAATTTTTGTTGCAACATAAGGCCGCAGATGTAGGTTTTTATTCTGCAATTCACCTTCTACCCCAGAATAAAGTCAGGTAACCCAAGCGTGCAAAATTATAGTCTTACACAAAGAAAGGAATAAGATAATGCATATCTCTGTTAGCTGAACTACAAAGAGTTTGGGGATATTTTCCTCGGAAAAAAATATGAAAAAAAAGAAGAAGAAAATAATTGTAAAATGCTTATTTTTTTCCTAGTTAATATTCTACTCTATGCCTGCTAGCACTGTAAATGCTAGATACATTTCTTCCTATTATGAATTCCTCCTTTTCACAAGCTATTCTTTAATGTAGTCATCATGCATTCTGGCTAAATAAAAATTCATTCTTTCCTACGCTATGAATCAGAAAGTGACATTCTTTTGACATTGTCAGAACTTGTTAACTGCAGCTACTTCATGCAGAAAAACCTCAGATGGCTACACTCTATTAGGAACATCTGTCGGGAGAGAACAGAGTATGGAAAAAGTCAGTTTAGGTGGCACAAGAGGGCAAGGACTGATAAGCAACATGAAGTTACGTAGGCACCAGTGTATCCATACTGTTAGCATTCAATGTATCTTTTAAATACCTACCCTTTCTGTCCTTAATGTCATTATAAAAGAAATGCAATGCTTCTAGTCTCAGAGGCAGCAATGACAACAGTAGGTACAAAATGATGAACCACATCAGAAGTCTTTCCTACTAAACATTATATACAAGGAAATAGTGTCAGCACCTTTACAGGCAATAATTAATATGATCATGAAATTCTCAGTGTCAACACTCAGGTGTAAAGTAGAAAAACATAAGTGAATTACAACAATACCAGCTCTTAAAGAATTAAAATATGAAGCATTCAGCCATGTCTCTGTGATTTTGACACATGATTTCCTCCATTTTTATAAACTAAATTGAGGTAGAATTTAATAGGAAAAGGTCATTGCTTATCATTGGAAGTTGGTATGTAAAAGGGTTAACAGAGTACACTGAACTGCAAGATTTTCATTTTACCTTCTTTAGCCAAATTTCAAAAAAAAAACTAGTGTTTTCCTTCCTTCTAAAACCAAACAATCTAAATCCCAAACAACCTCATCAGGTGAGTGGAACAACAAAGGAAATGACATTTTCTATGAGACTTATAAAAACGTGTTATCTTTAAATCTTCAACATACCATAGATTAGATCTCAGGTGCAGGCAAAAGTTTTGTCTAATGGAAAAGATAGCATGTGGTATTTCTGACCTATATCTACTTTCCTGAATATCTTTAAGGAGTCCAACATCTTCTAAATATTAGATACAATTTTATCTAATTTTGCTCAGAGAAACTATCATAATAGATAGCCAAGTAATGCTTGGAAAGTAATCAGACTTCATCAAAACTGCATATATTGCACTTTTCTGTTTAATCTGCCTGCTCTATGTGAGTTTATTATTATAACTTATTCTTCTCAGAGCAGTCTTCTGCCCTCTCAGCTAGAGCAGAAGTATTCTCTCTCTCTCTCTTTGAAACCTATTATATTGAATCATTTAATTTCAACTACCTTAAGATTATCTCTCCAAAATGTTGAAAGTTTCGGGTATGCTACCCTTTCATACAATTTGAATCTTTCTTTAATATTAAATATGTCTGCATATCTTTCTGTTTTCAGTAAGTAAGAGCTGCTTCAGCCCAAGTTTTGTTTCTTTTAACAGATCGAGAATTCAAACCGGAATACTTCTCCGAATTCCACACTATATGATCAAGTAATAGAAATCATAATCGCACTCTTCGAAGGTTGAACCAAGGTAACAGCACTATGAGCTTAGCATGCTGAAAAAAACTGTGTGGGAAAAAAGTTTGTGAATGAATATTTTCTCAACAGGAATGACACCTGATTGCAGGTTAGGACAGGCAGTGTGAAAACAGCTTTCTAACTAACCTCTGTAAAATCCAAGCTGTAAGACATGGATAATCAATAAAAACAGAGTGGCGAAATTTGAGTATTATTAGGACAACGAGCAAACCAGCACAGAGCTAATAGAGAATTGTATTCATTGTGGAGCCCCAAGTCTACAGCAGGCAGCAGTTAGAGCAGACCTGTTGTCTCCTAAATCCTTTCCTTAAGTTTTGACCATAGTAGCTTGGATAATTTATTGCTGCAATATGCTGTTAATGGTTATGGCACAACTGTAACCACTAGTAAGCCCCTGTGACACCACTGCTAAGTTCCTGACAGCAGGGCCTCCTCTACAAATGAGTTATGTGAGAAGTACAGAATAGGAGAGACTCACCATCAGCATACCCAGTTAGTGATTCTGGACAGTGATGACTCCTACAAAGTAAGAACGGTTGTCCAACCATGCAGTGTGACTCTTACAACAGTCTAATGTGGCTTTCAAATACTCTGCTAAACTGTTAAGTACCTGTTTTAGAATTTTGTTTTTCAGAAAAGAAAAATAAGGACCTGACATAGACTCTTTGTCTCAACCAAGCTGTTTTAATAAATCTATGAGCAGATCTAATGTTTTAGCTCTGCTATGAAAATGCATAAATACTGGTTAAACATGTTTGCCGCTTACACTCTCCTTAGAATATTAATTATTTGTTTCAGCTCACTAAGAAAAGATTTTTTCATATTTGTCATCTTAATAACATATTACTTTTGAAACAGTTCTTTTTTTTTTTTTACAGAAGAGATTTGAAAAGAAATACCTGCATCTAAACAATTAGCCACAGTATACTACACACGTTACGTAACATGGATGTAATAAGATAAAGTAACAATAGCATTATCAACAGTTGTAAACATACCTATATAGGAAAAACCATAGAAGAATCAGCAGTAACTTACACTTATCAGTCTGTATATAAAGGAAAAGATAACTGGCTTCTTAGTAATAGTCGACTAACCTTACAAGATTGGTGCAGAGATGCTCCGTGTTCGGTCAGAGAAGGGCACATTGTCACGATCCACTGAGGATGGTTTTGAGATGAGAGCACATAATGGTCACACAGACTGTCCATGTATAAAGGGCCAACTCTCTTACTGTGAGAGGGGGGATGAATCCTTCCTTCTCAACAACCAATCTGTCAAAAGTAAGTCTAGATGCACATATAGCAGAACAAATGTTGAGTAGGTGAGGACTGCTGTAGGAGTGTTTCAGTAGCAGACAGGGGGTAATAAATGTTACTGGAACAGGTAAGCATATCTGAGGAGTGCTATAAGAAAGAGGACAGAAAAAGTAAATGATGAATGTTGTCATACCAGGGCAGTCTATGTGAGGAATGATAAAAAAGGAGGGGATTGCTGGAGATAAACACCATAGGAGAGAAGGGTGGGAGAGGAATGCTGTCAGATAACGGAACAGGAGGTAAGGAGTAACAAGGAAAGTCATTAAAGGAAGGAAACATAGGTGAGGAATGCTGTTGAAAGAGGAAAAAGTAGATGAGGAAAATGAAAAAGAGTAACTTCAAACAATGAAAATGGGCCAAGTGAATATATTGACAGACGTTTTATTAAAAAAACAAAGCAATAAAAATCTCTAGTGCCTCGGCTATGCAAGCCTTTACAAAGCGTGCCATCTTCCCTTCACCACACACATTTTATACATCACAATTTCTTTCTATTAACCAATAAAACAATA
The DNA here is from genome assembly GCF_019279795.1 of Protopterus annectens. Taxonomy (NCBI): domain Eukaryota; kingdom Metazoa; phylum Chordata; order Ceratodontiformes; family Protopteridae; genus Protopterus; species Protopterus annectens. The sequence goes on from NC_056728.1 coordinate 14,157,614, forward strand.
TTTCAATTAACATTAAAACCCCTATCTTCTTACAATAAGCATTTCCAATTACATTGATTATTCAAGCCTCTTAGAAAGAGTCTATCGAACTTTAAAATAAAAAAAAAAATATTCCTGTCTTCTTAATTTGTTCTTAATATCTTGTGGCATTGTATAATCATAATGTACCTGTTCTAACACAGTTGCTTGCAATCCTACTGGGTTCCCACCATGGAATTCATAAAAATGTGTTGTCAGTGGGATTGTTTGTTTATTCTTTTTTATGTCCTTAATATATTCTTTTAATCTCGTAGAGAAACTTCTCTTACTTTCTCCTATATAATATTTCCCACAGGGACATTTAAGTCCATAAATTATTCCCTGACTTTCACAATTATGGATGCCATGTTCTTGAAACCTTTTATCATTAATGCTAGGACAATCCCTAACTACAAAATAACAAACACCATATTTACCACGGGGATATGTTCCAATTTATCTCCACTAGGGGCATCTGGAATTTACCATGCACTAAAAACTCTTTGATACTCCTGCCCCTTTTATAAGAAAAACCTTATCTTTTTATTATTTAAAAGACCCACATTCCTTTCCAAAAAGCCCCAAAAATATTTAACCAAACTTGTTAATTTTTCCATAAAAAGAGTTTACAGTATGTGGAAACAAAATATATATGTTCCTGAACATATTCCTTATTATATGCATAACTGCTTAAACTACCCCACCTATTTTTGTTAATGCCTTTACTATTACTCCTATCCATCTTTATGACTCCTTCCCAGACCACCTTTTCATCATACACCCATTACAACCTTTTTAAAGGTATTGTCCATTTCTTGTTTAAATTCCTCCTGACTATTACACAATCGTTTAACTGTTAAGAACTCACCATATTAGTAAGGATTTTATAATGTGTGGTGGGTGGCAGCTTTGTCCATGTAAAATATGATCCAACTGCTTAAATTTCCCATGTAACCTTATCCTCAAACTTCCCCTAGGTGTCCCTTTTATAGTGATATCCAAATAATTAACCTTTTTTCCAACTTGCAAATCATCAAAATTAACTCCAAATCTATTCCTATGCAGGCTCTCTATAAACTTCTCCACTTCCACTTATCCCCTTTACAAATAAAAATCAAATCATCTATGAAATGAAAATACTTCACTACATATTTAACAAAAAATTCATTCCTATCAATATACATGTTCTCAAAAAAAAAAAACATAAATATATTAGCATACATGGGGCAAATGCTGCCCCCATGGCTGTACCTTGCAACTGTCTATACAAATTATCATTAAACTCAAAAATATTGTTTCTTAAACAAAGCAGGACCAACTCTAAAACATATTATGTCACTGGGGTATCTCCTAAATAAAATGTTAAAGCTTCCATTCCAAAACTATGCTTAAATAAGCTGACCACATCCACCACACCAAAATACATTTCTGCTTCCTAGATTATATCCTTTATTTTTTCAAAAAAAACGAAAACATTTTTAATGTATGATGGTAACTTTTCTGCTACTGCTACTGGCAGTAAATACTGATGTAAAAAATCAGTATAAATAATAAACAAACAATCCCACTGGCAACACATTTTTATGAATTCCACCAGGGAACCCAGTAGGATTGCAAGCAACTGTGTTAGAACATGTACATTATGATTATACAACGCCACAAGATATTAAGAACAAATTAAGAAGAAAGGAATCAATTTTTATTTTAAAGTTCGATAGACTCTTTCCAAGAGGCTTGAATAAAGAATGTAATTGGAAATGCTTATTGTAAGAAGATGGGGGTTTTAATGTTAATTGAAATATTGTTTTATTTGTTAATTGAAAGAAATTGTGATGTATATAATGTTTGTGGTGAAGGGAAGATGGCACACTCTGTAAAGGCTTGCATAGCCGAGACACTAGAGATTTTTAACACTTTGTTTTTTTTAATAAAACGTCTGTTAATATATTCACTTGGCTCATTTTCATTGTTTGAAGTGGTGGTGCTGCTTTTGGAGTGGTTTGAGAAAGAGTAACTGTTGAAAGTGGACAAATGAGGGAACAGCACATCAAGAATGCTGCCCAAGAGGAGAGTTAGTGAGGAGTGCTGTGAGGGCAATGATAAGTAAATGAGGAAAGCTGATGACAAAGAGGAGCAGGTGATGAGTGCTTTCAGAAGAGAGGAGAACAGGAGAAAATGCTGTATTAGGGACCAATAGATGAATGCTGTCAGAGGCTTTGTCCATAATGATTGTTCTAATTAAAAATACTTGCAGGAATATTATAACTGAACTCATAGAGAAAAAGCCTCTTAGTCCCAGTTATGTTAATTCCCAAGTGGTCATGTTTCCGAATGTACACCATGTTTTACATTTATTTTATTTTTTATTTTTATTTTACAGTTTGTTTACCAGGATGGTCCATTTGGCCAAAGGAGTCCATTTTCAATGGAGTCCTGGGGAGAAAAGCTCCATCAAGGTTATACAAGATACAACATAATTAGACAAAAACATATAAACATAAGTTACACAGTATTATAAAGGAAAACGCATACTAAGCATGTAATAATATGATAAAATGCATACACAGGGTAAACAAGGTAGCTTCTATATGTGTAGATAATTGACATAGTATATATTAGTGACTTCTCTAATTAAATTACAAAAAGAGAGAATTTGCAGTATATGTCAAAATTATATTGTTTGACAGTGGGTTTGTGGTACTACAAATTAAGTATAAAATGACAATTATGGGAAAATTATAGATTTAGGTATCACACATGTAATACACAATAAATTCGGAGTATTGATATGTACAGTAAGTTATTCAAGACAGTTGTGAGAAAGTATTTGAAGATTTGTTTTGAGATGCTTGCCCACAACACCCATGTGGTAAAATCATGTGTTATATTGTATTGCCATCTATGTTCTTGAATCAGAATTAACTAGGCACAGAAATGGGGTTTATATCAGTCGGATGAAATGGCTGAATATCGAATACCAGATGTTCGAATTGTAAAGTTCGAACACTGGCAATTGCGAAGCCACGGCCCACCAAATTCTTTCCCAGGGAAAGAATTTGGTGGGCCACTTCTGTGGCTTCGCAAGTATCAGGACTGTGGTGGGAAGTTATGGGTCAGGTTCAGGTAAGTGTGTGATTGTGTGGATGTTAGGGTTAGGGCACAGGTTAGGTGAGTTAGGGTTAGGGCGCGGGTGAGGTGGGTGTGCGATAGTGAAAGACTTTAGGGTTAGGGTGGGATAGGTGAGTTCAGGTTAGGGCACGGGTCAGGTGAGTATGCGATAGTGACGGACCTTAGGGTTAGGGTTTGGGTTAAGGTAAGTGGATAGGTAGTAGTGTATGTACAGTTTACTGTAGGGTTAGATGGAGGATTTTGAGTGTATGTGTGTGGACTTGATATTGTTTTGGTGTGTTTGTGTTGCATGTGTGTTTCTTGGAACAGCAATTTTTTTCCCTAGGGAAAAAAAATCGCTGTTTTAAGACTTTGATGTTTTTGCAGTTCGTGGTTTGAAGTTCGAACATATGGTGTTCGAACTTCAGACATTTCGATGAACTGATATAGACTCACAGAAATGAGCTATGATACAAAGAAATACATCTTTGTCTTTTGAATTTTCTGATTTGACTTAATAATATTGATGGGTACTAAGCTTAGATTCAACATGAGTGATCACTGATATGTGATTCCAGGGTTTTGGATTCAAAGACTGAGACTCCAAGCAACATGTTGGGGATTTCTTCTTTGTCCAAGATACAGTGCTCTCAGAGCTTCTGTATAGATGTTTAGCAGGGGATATGGGGGTCACCATCCCATATTGCAGTAAATAATCTCAACCAGCATGATGGAGATCAGTGTCTTTCCTCCTGCTACCCAATATGTAAATACCCTCTACGCTACATGAAAGAGATGTCAACCCCCTTCCACCCAACCTATAAATAGCTGCACCAAGCATGGCTCAGATTAGTGTTTGTCTTCTACTGAACAGCTTGTAAACATCCCTGAATCCTACATGACAGAAGTTAGTGACTATCCTCTGCTAACCAGCCCCTAAATGCCCCGACACCATGCATGACAGAGATCAATGTCTACCCTTACTTCCAAACCAGAGAATACACCTCAACCCTGCAATACAGAGAGCAGTGTCTAGCCCCTACTAAGTAGTCTGTTAATGCTCCTGTACCCTCTATTACAGGGGTCAGTGCCTACCTCTTACTACCTAGCCTTTAAATACGCAGTACCCTGCATATCAGAATGTAGTATCTACCTTCTACCACTGGTCTATGATCACTCCGCACTCTGTCTCAGACATCAATGTCTGCTCACTACTATCCATCCTGTAAGCATTCTACACCCTGCCAGACAAAACCCAATGCCCATTCCCTACCACCTAGCCTGGAAATATCCTGAACCCAGCATGAAAGAAAGCAGTGTCTGCCTCCTTTCAACCAATCTGTAAACACCCAGCACAGTGCTTGACAGAAAATAATGCCATCCACCTGCTTCACAAACTATAAACACCATCTGAGCTGTATGGCTGAGATGAGCATCTACCCATTAAATCATAGCCTGTAAACATTCTTATCCAATATGACAGAACCAGTACCTGCTAACTGCCACTGAGAATGTAAGCCTCATAGCAGCCCACATGACGCAGGATACTGACAGCTCCCTATGTCCCAGCCTGCATAGCAAGTCACTCATCAGCAATTCTATGAACCACTGCCTGGCAGGGGAACGAATGGTCTCTACCCCAAGCCTGCCTAAGGAATGAAATTAATATTTGCCTCCTAACCTACTTAGTGAAGTCAGCCAGTGATTAATCCCTTTCCCAATCAGAGTAATATGATTGTCGTCTCCAACCGCCCATTATTTTCCACAATGGAATTCAGTATCTACTCATGGGACAGAGATCAGCCAACAACTTGGTGGCACTGTACTGTACTATGTGACCAACTCCACATGTCTTGTGACCATGGCTTACAACGGTGTCCTGTGCTAGACCCGGAGAGCAAACAATCCTGCTTCATCAGACAAACCTTCATCATGTTAGGAGCAGAACTCCAATGTCAAGTCTTCACTCAAGGAATAACTAACTTCTACTAAAACTGTCACAATCACATGTTATTTTGTCTTTCCAAAATTATGTGAAAACAGAAAAGCTGAATATGTCATAACTAGACTATCAGACAAGATTGTCGAACTGCTATCTTCAACTTCAGTTGAGTACAAACAGCTGTTTTTGTTGCATGATCTGTGCAAGGTTATTTATGGAACTATTTCTATTATGAGCTGAAGCAGAGGATTTGAAGGTGCTGCTTGTACATTCAGTTAAAACGTTATGATTATACTCCTATGCTAGATTTCATCAACACCATCAACACACAGAGTTTTAATGTTAGGTATATATAAACTGCACTTTTTCACCAAAGCTACTTCAATATGAATGAGACAGAGGTGATTTTTCTCCTCTTGAATAAAATGTGATTTTTATCATAAAAGGCTGTATTGCAAACTCTGAATTGCATGCAGATAAGAAGTTGAATGCTCATAGCACTTTTCTTCATAAATATGAACAGGCAATAGATAAAAGAATTAAGCTAAAAAGGCTATTTGAAATATTAGGAATACTGATATGTTTAAATGTGTTGTTTTTTTTATTATTTGCTTTTGTTTTTCGTTTTTTTTTTTTTTTTTTTTTTTTCGGAAAAGGCTAATACCTTCAATAAATCCTATATATTTACCACTGTCTACACTAGCAACCCTTTTAGTTTTGGTTGTAGCTTGCTTTTGTAAAAATGTATCAAAAATAGGCATTTCATTTAGAAGTCCATCTGTGTGATAAAAATTGATACGCTCATTCCGACCTTTATTTAAAGCACAGTAGTGTATAAATAATTTTCTCATATGGGAAACTACTGTAACATATGAAAAGCAGGAATGAGACTACTCTGTGGTTGTGAAACAGGGGGAACAAAGTCTTATTACCAGCAGACAGAGATGAGAGACTACTGACGCAGAACGCTTATACATTGTAGTTACATTCGTTGCAGCAGGAAGTGGGAACAACGGGCAGGGGAACCAGTGGTCAGGAGATAAAAAGGGTGAGAGAACAAGTGCGTAATTAGTAGCAGAACATGTAAGCACCTGTCTAGAGACTGCTTCAGGCAGGATGCAGAATGTCTGTTATGAAACTGCATGGTGTATTTGTACTAGTCTGAGCAGAGAAGCAAATATAACTGGAAGAAGTAGCACAGTACCTAAATAGAGGGGCAATATTATATTTGTTTGGAGTAGCAATTGCTTAAAATCTGTACCTCAGAAAAGACATGTTGAATCTACATATGTCACTAGATAGGGATTCTACTGTGGGAATGAAGGAATGCTTTTCACCAAAATTAGGATCGAGGGCTGTTGTTCAGCCCTTAGAACAAGGCTACTTCCTTTACCTTCGACAATCTACCATAATGTAAAAAACAAGAAATCCCCCAAAGTACTTTCATGTTTCCCATGATGCCCTGAGAAACCATGGCCTATAGGTATGCAAGTATTTTCATTCACATATTTCTGTGTTTTTCCAAGCTCTTTTCTGGGGCTTGGCCCTATATGTACTTTTTAAGAAAATGTTACTTTCATGTATCCATTTTTATTTGTGGCCTCATCCCTGAGACAATAAGAACATATTTTATAAACCACATAACTCACTGCACACTCTAGTTTCTACTTAAGGTATCCTGATTAGCTGTGTTAATGACATAATATTTTCATAGCTACAGAACTGAGTCTTTTAGACTTTGTTGCATTATTAAAGACTTGCATTCCTGTGCATTTTTCAATCATTGTGTTAGACATGTTTACTTTTAAGGGATATTTTGCATATTCCCATAATGTATTGAAAAGGAGGTGTTGCAAATATATTTGTACAGATATTATTTTGATCCTAAATGGCCGGTAACACAAACGGGTGATGTTCACCATATGTCTTAAGGACAATGCATTCATTCCTATATCACAACACATGATATTGGAACGCTTTTGCATTTACTTTACAGTCCTTAGAGTGCACATTTTCTTAAATAATTTTAACCTGATAACACAGATGCAGGGCATCAGTCTGTGCCCATGGTGATCAGCATTTGGGAATGGACTGGAGCCATTGGTAGGTCCAGCCAGAGAGGACAGAATGAAGTGGCTGATGGAAAGGTCCGGACAGGTCTAGGGGAAACCCTATACCAATGCAATCTTTGGCATACACCAGCAACATCACAGGCTTCAGGTTAAAAAAGGGTAGTGGCTTCAAAGTTCAGACTCCAATGCACTAACCACACGAGAGCTAGAGATATTAACCCTATAGCAGTGCCAGTGGGGAGTCTTATTGGGGCTCTGGAGAAAGAGAGAGAAACCAGCCCCCAGACTGAATGTGATGTCTGTGTGCTCTTAAGAGAAATTGTACTTTACTGTGTGTGTACTTGTCGTCCTCCCAATGTCTACGTCCCTCACTGGTGCTAGTGGTAAGGACTGAGGCTGCTTGATTACTGGGCCAGTGCAGGGGCATCACAAAGGGTATAGTAACAGGTATCAGAGTCATACCTCTCAACCTCTTAGTGCACAAAATCTGGACAAAGCCTGATATAAAGGGGTGGCAAAGCCCCAAAAATTGGGACACATTTTAAATATTGCTCTTATAAACTTAGAAAGTTGCGAGAATTAAAGGATTTGTGTTAGCATGCATTTTCTGAAGGATATGAAGTCTGAAACTCAAATGCATGTCATTATTTAGTGACTTTAGTCCTTAAATCATCTCAGTGATTTGTCAAAAAAACACAATTTTAATGAGGAACAGACCAGAAATATGAGGCAAAAATCTAGACATTCTGCAAAAATCTGTACAGTTGAAAGGTATCATCTGAATAGTTCAGAGAACTTAAGATATTCAGGGCTTGCACAGAAGAACAAGCCCCCTCATCCATCCCTGTTATGCTTGACACCCTCTTCCCTACCCACAAACATACACACACATACACGCACACACACACACACACACACACACACACACACACACACACACACACACACACACACACACACACACACACACGCACACACACTTGTAATATGGAATTATGTCAGGAAAATTACCGTTATGCTCCCAATACATTATGACACATGTGTCTCCTTTTAGCTTTAACTGTCCATGGCATCCACCAGTAGAGATGAGCACCATTTCTGTCACCCCTACACTCATTCTCCTGGGCAGTAGTCTCAGTTTTATTACTTCATCTGCTTGCTCTCTCATAAAAATGGAATACATGTCAATAATATAATAAGAACACACATTTTAATGCACACATTATTGAAAGTTTGTTTCTTGATCATACTGTTTACTTAACAAAAAAACAAGAAAAATACGTTAAAGGACAACTACACCCTAAACAGGAGTATATTTTTATCCCTGCAAAGTAATCACTGAAATATAAAAAGCATAACTTAGCTGCTTCTTCCTTTCTATGTTATTTTTATCTTATTCAGCTTTTTCATTGCAGACCGTGTTGGGCATGAATGTGTGCCTCTGGTAGTTGTATCATCTTACCCATTATATTTTAGCATTTTTAGCCCAAGGAAAAAAGCCATATAGCAAAGTATTGACAGCTATTTGTTCTTCTGCACCTAATGGAGTCATAAACATACTTTATTACAACTGTTATTCACGCCAGTCTACAGATGTTGCTCAGTTCCTATCTTCTCTTTAACCACATTCTTCTTCCTGAACATTATTCTATATGTACTTGGAACGCATTCCATTTATTTCTATGCAATTTACTCCTTCCCTTTACTTAAAAATCCCAATTCCAGTTATTTTATCATTTAACAATATCCAATATATCAATTAAAGTTTATTTAAACTTTTATTTCCATTTTCTGTTAATTGTTTTTTTGTCAGCCTATATAGCATTAAAGGAGAACCACACTCACAGACTCAAAAACATGTTTATTTCATCATAATTTGGTGTTTCCTAAATTTTAACACCACTCTGGGACTATTAACAGGTTTTTAAATATTTTTATAAGTAATTTCTGAGTCTGACTACATGGGGTCTAGCATCTTGAAGTTATCCTGATTGTTTAGGCTGCCTCTAGGTATTGATTTTACATGCATACACTGCTGTCTTTCAGTTAATTCATTTTAAGTAAAATTTCATGCCATTTAATGACTACTTAAAACACAAACAGTGCAAATGACAGAGAATAGACTTTCAAAGTGCTTTTTATTGCAGCTTCATTTTAGAATGGCTAAAGTGCAGTCTTTTGTGAAGCCTGAATTGTACTGCTTTGACTCATTTCCCATCCCCCTTTGCACCTAACTTTCTTAACTGTCAAAGTGCTAAGGGTAATTTGAGCTGATACCTGCTGTAATTACCAGCTCATAGCAGGAGACCTGACTCACTTACTGTTTCCTTGTTCTAGCCTTTACTTTCTGTATGGGTAGGGAAGGATCAGGGAGCTGTGACATTACAGCATGAGTGGGTTTTTAGGACGGTCTTAGTGATGTCAGTTTGGGTAGGGAATTGGCCAGAAAACTACCTGTATTCATTGGTCTTGATGACATCAATGAAATGGAGGCTGCAGCATGCTTTTCCAGGGTGGGATAAACATTTTTTGAAAGTAAAACCACCACAGTACAGTAAGGTACTGTTGTAGTGGAGAGAAACAGTCGATTTAAAATGTTTTAAATGCTGCATTGTTGTTTATTCATAGCAGGGACTGTAAATAGGGGGAAAAAAAGGACAGCGAAGTTGAGCATTTTGTAATACAATCCCATTGTTGTCCCTTAAACATAATAAGACCTTGCTATGTCTGGCAATTAAGATCCTGTCTCCCAGCTAAAAACATTAATTTCCTTACTTACAGCCATTTGCTTGCTTAATAAGTCTGACAGAGTACTCTGTAGGGAAGTTTTAAAATCTGCCAACTCATTATACTCCCAAAAAACATGTTCCCAGTTATCAACCTCTTCCCATCACACCCATAAGGGTTTGCTAGCAACCAGAGCAAAAATTAGTTGAAGTTTGTTTGGGTATAAAACTACCTATGTAAACACTTCTGTGCAAAAATCCTAAATCTTCTGGGCTTTGTTATATATTTGGGTGCAATGCATATGGCCTTCTTTTGAAAATTGCTTTTAAATTCTTTTTTTCCAATCTTTACTAACCTCCTCCAATTGATATTGTGTAACATTTTTATGTCCTACTAATTATCTCTTTTTTAACAACAGCTTCTGTTCTAGACTCTACTAAAAACTCTAGCAGAGCAGGTCTTTCATTTTGGACTCCCCTATCCTTTCTCTTTGCCAATACAATGATATCAGTCTCTGGGTGGGAAGGCAATCTCTAACTTGCAGTCCAAACTTCTGCTAGGTTTCATCCTATTCTATTATCCTTCCCTCTCTAGTTATTTGCTCCTAATATATTGGTTACTTTGCTGGTTTCCTCCAGTAAATTCCAGCCCCCTCTTGCCTGTTTTCTGTACCCCTACTTGCAGTCACCCCTTATGGCAAAATCTCCTTTCTCCACTTCCCATGTTGATTTGTTTTTTCAGAATACTTTCTGCAACTTTATAAATATAATATTCTGAAAAGTTATTATTATTTCCTAAAGGATGTAGATCCAAAATCTTACTCTAACCTTATTTCTTGAAATCTCTCCACGTCATCATCATCCTTTTCCCTTTTGATTTTGCTAGTGTTTTATATATATATATCTTAGCCTTAACTGTGGCACTCTATAATGGGTTCATAAGCACACTGAGTCTGTAGAAATTCATAGCTCTTTTAACTTGTCGCTTCAGAGTGAAGACATTTGACATTATTGACAGAAACAGACTGTCAGGAACTAAGTAATGTTTTTTTAACCCTAACTTAAATACTGTTTTGCCATGGAAGAAACTGTTTATTTCAATGCATTCAAAATGTGTGTTTAAAGGATCACAAATAAGTCTGGCTCTGTGACTCATGCATCATGCGTTCATCAAGCTCCATGGTGTTGTGAAGGAGTTGAGCAGGAGAGTATGGTCTTGAGCGGGCAAATCCAGCTCACCCATCCTAGGGAAGGGAGGGAGGTGGCTAGGCCATCCTTATTAGTGCCACTTACTAGAGAGTGAGTGATCATTCATGGAAGGAGCCAGGCAGACTCACATTGTTACAACATTAAGGGTAAGGCTTAGTCAGGCATGTAGGCATGTGTAAAACTCCACACACCTCACCTCATCCAAGCAGCTAACATAGACTCCACATGTTGCTACAGGACTAGAATGGAGCCTCCATCCCATTCCCTCATACCCAACTCTCCCCTTCCATGGGAACACACGGGCTGATAAGGCTCTTCAGATAGGAATAAGCTCTCACTCCGTCTGGGAATGCTCGACTTTCACCACAGTAAGGAACAACCAAACCTTGTGGGCTACAAGAAGAGGACCCATTGGAAAAGGCAACAATGTGAATAAAAAGAAAAAATGACAAAGAACTTACACCCACAACTGTTGCCAGAAGAAAGTTTAAGGCACTCTCTCTCCAGAGATTCTCAAAGTTTGCAGTAAATTCATCATTACAAGTAAATGCAAACAAGCTCAGTCATGAGAGTATTTCAAGATAATTTCTTCTTCTGAGGTCTCAGAATATATTGCGGGAAAGAGAAAGGCCAAACAAAAACAAAACCATATCAGTATGTTTATGTCCATCAGGACATTTGCCATAAAACAAAATCATGCCCAGTTTCAGGTTCAGCCCGGTTGAAATATAAAACATTTTCACAAACAAAAAATACAGAAATGTAAGCAATAACAGAGCAGTTCAGACTAATTACAAAGAAAAAAAACTGTTAGTAATAATTACTTTGACTGGTGCAGGGATATTAGTATAGCTTAGAACATCAAAATGAGATATTTTTTTTCTGTTTCTAGTCATAACCATCAAAAGGGACAAAGGCTTCCAGTTCATAATGTTGCCACAACAGAAACATGAAATCCCTCCCCCTCACTCTTTATCTGTGCTCTTCTCTGCTGAACTTTGGCAGCCTCAGAGTTCCTGTCTAATTTGGAGAACTGCTGTTTTTGGAAGTATTGAATCAATTCTGTTCAGCCGTTTCTGTTTCTGCAAAACATTCTGAGCAATAGCTCTATAACCAGGTAAGAGACATTTGCATGTTCACATCAAGAAAGTCATATAAATATACAAAGGAAATATCTTTAGATTAAAGAAAACATATACCTGGATATTCTTCATAGTTGTGTTGCTTATTTTTGATCACCTAAGTTAGAACCAACACTTCCTAATCACTTGCAAGTCTCCATATTTGTTATAGCTGTATATAAATGCAAAATCAGTACTTGCTTGATCTCCAATGTTCAGTTTTTGAGCTCTGAAGCACTGAGTATAAAAAAGCTAAATAATTTAGAAGCTATGTGATTAAAGTAGAGCATGACAGTGGCTATCAGAAAAATGAAGAAACTTAATTTTATTTGATCATTACTATGTTTTAATTCAACCTACAACATTAATATGCTGCATGTTATGTTCATGATGTTTGCCCTTTGCTTACATATTATGTTCAGATGTTATATATGTATACTACATTTTATTCTACTGTACATGCTAATCTAAGTGCCTAACAAGAAATAATGGCCATTTACCACACTGTAAATATGCTTTGCATTCTGCATTCAGTATTTATATCTATGTACCCTTTTTTCTTCAGACTTAATTGAGCTCATTCTACAATAAAGGTAATTCCTGCTTTACTTTCTTCTTTCCCTGTATTTTTAGAGTACATAGGAAGATAGATAGATAGATAGATAGATAGATAGATAGATAGATAGATAGATAGATAGACAGATTTTTTTATAAAATGTGGTTTTTACTCATCCTAAATGAATGCAGTTCTTCTGGCAATGTCCTTTAACTACCAAACACACTGTTAATAAACTGAGAATAACAGTATTATAAGCAGAAATATTATGATGAGACAGTAACTGTACTCCAGAATCATTGTGTAGACGGAAACTTTATGTTATTAATAACATGTAAATCTGAAACTTCAAAGATGTTTTTCTTTGAATGTTCTAATACTCAATGAGTCTTTTAATGTGAGTGGGTGCTTTCCAAATATTATTTTGACCCTACCAAGAATTGTTCAAACTGTGTACTGAAGTGAACTCAGTCACAAAGTGTGTTTTGGAAAGATGAGATAACTGCACAACATAGTGATGTGTTAAGGCCCTAACAGTGAATAAATGAAACCATTTAGTAGGCCCAAATGTGGTAGCAAGTAGTAAAAAAGTGCAGAAAGTAGTCAAAAAATAGGCAACTATGGTCACCCTGCCACCAAAGTTACCCCAAAAAGGGGAACTAGGAATAAAGGATGAGAATTGCTCAGATATTTAGGAGAATGTAAAACTTGAGATTAGAGAACAGTGGGTGTAGCTGGGAAGGAAGTATGAAAAGAAATGAAATCAGACTGATACTGAGATAAGATTACGCCAAGTCTTTCTTTATTCATGCCTCTATCTCCTTACCAGAGGTTTATTTTATTTATTTCTTTGTATGATTTTTGTTTTGAAGTCAGAAAATATCCAGGTGGAGAAAATCTATTTTCAGTGGAGTCTAAGAGAAAAAAACTCAAAAAAATGAAAAGCAAATTCTTTACTTAAATGAGCAAGTTTATTGCACCACCCATGATATATCATGAATAATTTTATGTATTTACTTATTTGTCTTTATTGACCGGGAAAGTATGACTGAGCAGAGCCCATTTTCAGCAGAGGCCTGGGGAGAAAACCTCCACCGCAGTGCATTTACATTATATTGACAAGTGAATTTCAAACAGTTCCCAGAAAAACATGCCAATACCACCTGGTAGATTACATTGGTGTAGTGAATTAATATGCATTTTGAAATACAGCAAACTAATGTATATATCAGGGTAAATGATTTTACCACCTGATGCAGGTGGTCTGCCTACACATCCTCAGTCTTCCCCTTTGAGGCCATACCAACTCAGAGGGAAGGGAAAATGTTTTCTCTTTCTTCTGAGTCAGTGCGATCTTAGATATAGTATATATAGAGAACAGGATACATGACACACAACCTCCATGCAAAAACACTTTAAAACTGGTGGTCAGCTGGGATACTGGGCAATATGACTAATCTGTTTGGCATTCTGATGAAGTCCTACACTGAGGATAAATACGTTTAACCATTACTATCAAGTTGCTTTGTAAGATTTTTACAGTTTTTGGTGGATTTTATTAAATATTTTTATACTACACTGAAGTGTTTTATTTTAGGTTCTGCTCCTTCACACTACATGAGCCTTTGTGTGGACATTCTTATTTTTTGTGATGAGTAAAAAACATGCAGGCAGGGGGTTGTACTATCTGCTTTCTCTTTCTTAATATAATTACCTCCAAAGTTGTTGCAGTTCATGAAAATACAATATTCCCATTGGCAGTGAATTCATCCATTATATATCATCACATACCAGCCCATCAAAACATGCCCACCTAAATAACTTGAGACAACAATGATAGAAAGAAATCGAGAGTTAAATACCCCCAAGGGTGTAGACTGTAGAAATTCAGATGGCATGTTCCTGTTGTACAGGGTACAGGTGAAGCTTTACCTGGAATACTTTCATCAGTTCAGACCCCTAATCCCCCAAAAGATTAAGGTTTATCTAGAATACTTTCATAAGTTCTGGAAGCCCATATCTACAGACAGCTTAAGCTTTAGTTCAAATACTTTCTACAGTTCTGGTGAGCTTTATTTTGAATGCTGCCTTCATTTCTGGATGACACGTGCAGAAGGACATCAAGTTAATTTTAAGTTTCCAGTAGAGGGATGAAAAGATGGTGACAGGAATGGGTGCAAGCAGTACAAAAAATGAGCTAAATGAATTACTGAAGAGAGTGTACAGGTACTGGAAGAGGGAGGAAAGAGAGGCTATTATATTGGTATATCCACCTTCAGAGGGTTGGTTGGCTGCACTGAACTGAAGAAGAAAGATGAGAACGCCTCAGACATATACAACAACTGAAGACTGATATTAGGAGTTACTAGTTTAAACAAAGGGTGGTAAGATTCCACAAGACATGGCTGGATAAGGTATATACATCAAAAGACAGGTTTAAAGGTGCTTGGAAGAGGTGGAATAAAATATGTGGAAGGAGATGTGTAACTGTATACAAACAGCTATATCACTTAGAGTTGAAATACCATAATATTTCCTTCTATTTTTTTCTGCAGACACTCAAAGACAAAGGATGAATCATAAAACTTGAAATGGTCCCCAAATACACAGGCTATGGAAAGTAAGAAGTTCAGGCCTTGGTTATTCATACTCTTTATGTAGAATTTATTTGGTAATGCACCTACTTCATATATTCAAAATTAGCTAAACTACCTAGGGTTAAGCAGCTGGAACTTACAATACAAGTTTATAAATATATTTACAACAAAGTAAAGAAAACTGCATTGTGTGTACAGTGAAATGATTTAGGACTGTCTGCATATGCTTGACTTGCTGCATAAATTTTATTATTAACTATAGTATGGTAGGGTCACTGAAGACCTCAGATTTAATATACTCATTTTATTCTGAGGAAGTCTGTGTAGGTGGAATGCCATGAAATAACTAATTCAAATTATTAAAGGTCTTTGCATTACATGTAGCCATTTTCACATTTTTTTTTAGTTCTGGAAGAGAGACAAGCCCACTAAACCACTTGATGTTGGGGTGGTAAAGGTGGTCTTGCACTCTCCAAAGTTAATTAGTCTCAGCCGTAGGCTGTATTACCTTGAAGCAGAGTAAAATAACTGTCATGGATAACAGGATGTGTATGCCATTATCCAAGGTGCTGTGACCTAAGAACTGGGATAAATAAATAAAGAGTCTAGAGATCAGCCCCCCTCCCCAACACACACACACACAGATACATTAAGCTATTCAAATGAGTTTACACTAAGAAAACAAAATAAGAATATTTGTCAGGTCAACTTTTTTTCTAAATGTGAGAATGATTTGTCATCTACTTGCCTGCTGAGACACTGATTGCCTTGATGCTTACGACACCAGCAGGCTGTGCGAGTGAAACAAAGCAGTCTCAGTGTGATATGTTTGTTTCTACAGTCATGTAACATGTGACTTTTTCTACCACCAAACTGTCTGCCACTCAGATTATTCTATAATGGCTCAGAACATATAGTTCTGGTATAACTGTCTCTTTGCACACCTGACTGTATGCAAACTTACATGATACCACTTGTCCTGTATATTTTTCTAGCTTTTGGAAGCCACCCGAATGCCTGAAATGGCTCATCATATGGATTAAGAAATGCAGTTTGCCTTTATGTCTCACCACTATACTAATAATCTGAGCAAGCAAACTTTATGAACAAGATTCATGCACTGAAAAAATACTTGTATAGTGCAGAGATAAAGTAATTGGTCTTCAGAAGATGGGACTGTATTCTTTAAAACTGTAAGATGTCAATTTGTTATCCTCAGAAGATTCGGCTTCAAATGGCTTCAGTGATTAAAGGATTCGCTACATGCAGAACTCAGTGCAGACACATTACAGGAACTGGAACAGTATTCTACTCAGCTCACATCAAAAGAAATTTCTAGCAAGTGATAGAAAAAGAAAACTTTTGTTTTTGCCCTGTCTTGCACTTATCATACTATATACTGATGCGTTCCATCAAGTTACTAAACAAAGTCATCCAGGGCTATTAGAATATCTCATGGTTCATTTTGAGTATTTCAAGAGAAGTTGATTGCAAACAGACTTACTAAATTGAAGACTTCAAGCAGTATTTCCAATTCCATGATTTCAATAACAATATGGCAAATATCCTGTTACAAATATATTAAAGAAAATGATTAACAGGGGCAGGTGTTCTGACAAGAGTCTTTTCTTTAGATTTGACATTTTGTGTACATTTCCTGCTCTGAGGTACAGGTGCACTGCAAAAAAATAAAGCAACATCTGTTCAGATAATTATATGGGAACTGCTGACGTAAACAGCAATGCAGCATGCTAAATAAGGATTTAAAGATGAAAGACTGGATTTTAGAAACAGGAAAGCAAAAAAGAATCATGCAGTGGTCTAATTCATACTTTGTCAGTGTTGTAACCCTAAATGTTTTAATTTACTTTGCCTAACTATCAGGTTGAATGGTAAATGGAAAACAGAAAGCGTGTTTCCGAATTCCATGTGCATGATTATTACACAGAAAGATTCTCGTACAGTTCTCCGGTTCCACATATGTATCCATTTATTTATTTATGTATGTATTTAATTATTTATTTATTCATTCATTCTCCTAAATACTGGTTGTGTTGTACTTAGGATGAAGACCACCCATATTTGGAAATAGCCATGGAGCATTTTAGATTCTTTCTTGGGGTAACACTACTGTATCCTAAAATTCCAGGAAGTATGCAGATGCAAAAATTTGCCTGTCGGGAAGTAGGTGGAGTTTTACTGACTGATGCTGCTAAGAATGAAAGCTTTGTGTAAATGAAAAGACATTGTCGTGACTGTCACAATATTACTTACACATCATGCTGTTAATGCGTGTCCTTTAAACAGCGTATGGAAATAAATAAACTTGAAGATTATAATGCTGACGAGAATGTAACTGCTGACCCACAGAGTGCCAAAAGAGTGCAATCATCTCTTGTAAATAGCCAGCCTTTGCAGTTTGGTGAAAGGTATAGGAGGGGGAAGGGAGTACAAGGGAAAGATTCCCGGTTAAGGGGGGGAGACTTGAAGCAATGATGGGCTGTAACAAAGGGGAGCTGAGGTAGCTAGAGACAGAAGACGGGTAAATGGCAAACAGAACTACAATAACTGTTAGTTGTAGTTTTACAATAAACTTTAAAATAAAAGTTCAATAATCTTAATATGTCAGTATGCTCTACAGCTGCTAGACAGTTAAAGAACATCACAAGGAAGGTAGCTTGCCTTGATGTCCCACCACCATACTGATGATCTGGGCAAGCAAACTCTACGAAGGAGATTCATGCCCTGAAAAAACGTGTATAGTGCAGAGATAAAAGTAAGAGCTCTTCAGAAGATGGGACTTAAAATAATCAAACATGCCAAGGGAATTCTACTTAAATGTACAATGTCTAGCAGTAAGGGCGATTGGCTTAGTGGGCAAACCATATGCAAACATTGCATCTAAATCACTATACAAATGCAGGTGGGGTTGTGCAGCAATTTCCACTACAGAGGGCAAACTAGGAAGAAGTCATTTTTATCTTACCTTCTGCATGACATAATATTAAAGTCCACATCAAGCATATTGAAGAGCTGGTATTATTCAGGGAAAATTTTCACAACAAAGATGTCACTCACTGCTGACTACAGTGATTACTCGGGTTATACCTATCTATCAATATCATCTATATTTATCTATATTTATACATATATGTGTGTGTGTGTGTGTGTGTGTGTGTGTGTGTGTGCAAATCCATGTAGTTTATAGTCCTGCTCATGATGACATGTATATGTAATGTAACAAGTGAAAGTATAGCCTTTTCATGGCAGAGTGTATATATATATATATATATATATATATATATATAAAACGTAACATGGAGAATCATTACCCTGGTCATGACAGTGTACGTATATACATAACATAGCATAACACAACATTAGGAGTCATGGCCCTTTTCATGACAATGTATATTTGTATCATGAGGTGTAGTTACCTGTGTGTAAATGTAATATGATATGTGGAGGCATGAACTTAGTCACAGCAATGTGTATACGGATCTTGATATGCTTAGTTGAAGGCCATCACTGCTATCACATTTCTTTCATTAGCAGATTAGCTTATGAACTATGGTATCTATTGCTAGCAACATTAGCTGACTGCAGGCCTTCCTTTGTCTGCCTATTTCAGAACCTTCCAAGTAACTCTGTCCTGCTTTAACAGCTAAGGCAATGTCACGTTTTTGGGAGTGCTGTCACTTTGCTGTACAGCTGCTGCTGGTACAGTAGTAAGGGTAGAGGGTGATGGGTGTTAATGTTTACTTTAAATCTCAGGCCTAATGTGGCTGAACAGTTGTAACTATTATGGGCATAAACAATAGTAAAGCATGATTTTAATGCTACTGGAACTCACCTAGTGCACACTAATAAGTCCTTGTTATAATTTTTGACACACTGCAGTTAACAGGGTGTGCCTCTGAGCTGGCATGGCCAGACTTTGTCAATCTAAACTGCATCTTAGATCTAGGTTTATATTACAAAAACAGATGTAACCTGTATCGCAGTTTTCGGGATAACAGAGCTAACCTTCTTCCCTACATTGTGCATTTTAGAGTAACAAATGTCAGTTTGACCACACCCTTTAGTGTCGCAAATGTAACCTGGACTACAGATACTGTGGTAACAGACATAACCTGGATCATGCCTTTCTGGGTAATGGATGCAAGCTGGATCAAACCTGTCATTGTAATGTGAACTTGTTCAGAGCTTTTGGTGTAACATAGATAACCTGAATCATGTCTTTCTGGACAGTGGGTATAAGTTGGATCATACTTTTCACTGTAACAGATGTGACCTTTTCCACAGGTTTTTGCATAACAGATGTAACCTGGATCACACCTTTGAGGATAATGGATGTAAGTTGTATCACACCTTTCATTGTAATAGATGTGACCTTATCTACAGCTGTCAGTGTAACATGTAACAATGGTCATATGTTTCAGGGTACCTCTGCCCTGATGTAGTACTGTACAGACAAAGCTGTGTGAGATCCTAACTTGTGTAAAATATACATTTGTCTAAACAAGCATGGCAAAAGATAAAAAGTGTTGATAGTGGTGTTACATTTGCTTGATTCAGAATACTGTATATTTAGTAGTCTTAACCATGCCTTAGTAGAAGGTGACATATCACATAGAGATGCCTCACTGTTTACAGAGATCTGGGCACAAGACTACTGCCATATTCTTTTATTTATTTTATGTATTTATTTATTTATTCTTTCTTGACTTGGTTAACCCCAGTAGGCTAGTAACCTCTTTTCAGGGGAACCCAAGGTGGTGTTTATACTATTAGGCGAAATCTGGCCATGGCATCGGGGAACTTCCCATACTGTTTTGCCGTATAGGGACTCTTTTCAAGGTTGCGCTTCCTGTCTTCCTGTCTGGGCACTTAGGTAGCTTGGAGAACTTGGAAGCCAGTTTGAAAAACATGGAGATAGAAGGAGAGCATGATAATGGATTTTTGGATTATGCTACTATTATTTGAACAGCAGATGTGCTAGAAGTGTCACAGAAGGAATCAGAGGTGAAGGAGAAGGCTAACACTGAACATGATAGGTTGGAGATGGAGGCAAAGGTGGCCAAGTCTTTTCAAAGGAAGAATAAGGTGCTGGATGTTGATACAGAAGTATTGCTTCAGAAAAAAATGTTCAAATCAGAGATTACAGCACAACAGTGTGTTGTTACAACCCTCCAGTCAGGAGGATTACGGGATGATATATTATTGGATATGCTAAAGGAGAGTGAGCCAGAAAATGGAAAGGACATATCATTGGGAAAAATGATGGATAGGATACAGAAGGAAGAAGGGCAACAGTATAAAGATATACAGGTGCAGAAAAAATCGTATGCAGGAAAAAGTGAAAGAAGGGATGCATGCCAAGAGAGAAGAGAAAGAGATGAGGATTCAAAAGAAAAACAAGAATAGGAAGGAAAAAGCTTCAGAACCGAGTATTGCTCACACAGAAGTTTTTTATTTTTCCACTATAAAACAAGAGTTAAGCACTTTTGTCAAGTGGTTTATAGGGCTTCATCAGAACAATTACCCATACATCTCCTTCCCTTTTTATACAGCAGAAATAACTTGAAATCCAATCAACACATCTTTGCAAAATAAGCTCCAAAGAATCAATTAATATTTAAAGAACCCTTGTGCATATAGTGTGATAAAATATTCAAGAATAAAACATTATAAACTTTGACAGTTTATCTCACCTAAATGCTTATATTAGAATACATTTCTAAAACAGCTTGCAAAAAATATTTGTTACACATATATCAAGTTAATCTAAGTAACAGAGGTGGCCCTAGTGATTATTTTCTAGAATTTTTGGAACTTAAGTGGCAACTTAGGCTGAATGCTACTCAGCCACTTGGGTTGAATGAAAACATGTGCATTACGGACATGCTTACATTGAATGTTAGTTACTATTTATTATTTTATCCTATGTTTGCTTAAGTTTTTTAATGCAACAGATATCTGGTTACTTGGGATGCGTGCAACAAATATTTTTTACAAGATGTTTTAGATCTATATTCCAATATAAGCATTTAGGTGAGATAAACTGTCAAAGTTTACAATGCTTTATTCTTGCATATTTTATCACACTATATGCACAAGGGGTCTTTAAATATTAATTGATTCTTTTGAGCTTATTTTGCAAAGATGTGTTGATTGGCTTTCAATTTATTTCTGTTGTATAAAAAGGGAAGGAGAAACATGGGTAATTGTTCTGATGAAGTCCTATAAACCAGTGGATGAAAGCACTTAACTCTTGTTTTATAGTGGAAAAATAAAAAAACTTCTGTGTGAGCAGTACTCGGTTTTGAAGTGTTTTCCTTCCTATCCTTGTTATTGGTTTGTGGATTGTTTTTTGTTTCAAAAGAAAAATATTATTTAAAATTTGAATTGAAAAGAAGGAAGATAGTGAAATGGACATACATAAGGTATGGGTGAAGTAATTATGACACTCTTGGTTAAACCAAATGAGGTAAGAACATTTATTCACATTAATAAAGAGACTTTTTGTGACTTTATTTTTGAAACTGGGCAGATAATGGAAAAATAGAGGCATGTGAAAAAAAATGTTCTCCATGGAACTTATATGTACTTAATCCCTCTTTTAGGGAAACTAAAGAAACAAATGAGCATTCCATTCAGAACTGAAGTTGAAAAAGAGACTAAAAAAGTATTTATTAAATCTATGTAATGGTGTTCTGAATATATCGGAAGTGTATGCTAACAGAGGTTTATGGACTTGGGAGTGGGATTGCAATGTGATACTGAATCTGGAAAACAAATGTATTGCGCATATTCCAAGTGTTATTAATCTTGAAGGAGCTAGAGGCTTGGTTAGATATTGAAGGTTGCCAAAAACATGCTTTTTGTGTGGAAAAAAATAGATCACTTAATCAGCAAATGTGGAAAAACATGTTTTACAAGCAGGGGCTTAGGACATGATGCAAACAATTGTGAACCTAAATGTTATAAATGTTAAAAACATGGAACATTTTGGGGGGGATATGAAGAAAGAGAAAATGGAGTCGGTTTTAACATAGAGCAAATAATGGAACAATGTAAAAAGGATAAAGTTATAGAAAAGGAATTAAAAGCAGAAAAATGGAAAAAAAATGACAGAAGTATTACCAATACCAAAAACAAATGCTTGATACTGATGTCTCAACCAGAGGACACAGTAGAATCCACAAAAGTCAAGAAAAAGTCACTGAAAGTGTCCTGTTACGGATCCAAAGGATTTTAATAAAATAGTATAGTAAAAACCACACAAATATCAAACAAGTTAGTGCTTTTGGGTGTTAACCCTTCATCAGACAATGAACAAATGTTACAAAGCACTATTTAAACAAAATACAACCAATCAAAAGTTAATAAAAGACCCGCCTATTTCTTAAGGTGGGCTTAATAGGTACTACATCATTTAAACCTGGGTTCCTGTGTGCAGTGAACTCTATGATCTTCCTAGATTCAACTAACTCAGTATATTGTTTAATGTCCCCTCCCCTCTTGTTCAATCTCACATTTACTATGGCTCTGAAGCCAAAGCAATGAGTAGGATTATCCTTAACATGTCTAAAGAGAGCATTGTGCATGTCATTGTTCCTAATACTGGATAAATGTTGTAGAATCCTTATTTTAAACATATTGTTAGTCTTACCCACATAAAAACATGGGCAAGACTTACAATTGGCCAAATATACTATATCTTTGGTTCTAAAAGTAGCCCTAGCTTTTAGTGTGAATAATTTATTAGTAATGGGATGAACAAAGGTAGTATCCTGAAGGATGAAAGGACAGGCCTTACAAGAGCCACATGGCTTACTACCTATTTGTAAAATAGGGGTGACATGATCAGTAACCTGTTCCCCACATAAAATATCTTTTAAACACTTGTTTTTCCTAAAACCAAACATAGGGGAGGGACCAACAATGGTGTTAATCTTTTCATCACTGGTAAGAATATTCCAGTTTTTCTTTATTATCCCACTAATGTCTTTAGTACTGCTACTATATGTGAGCATAACCTTAGATCTAACATCATGAACTGTTGTCTTAAGAGATGAGTTAAATCTACTATCTGATCGATGCAGCCAAGGCTTATATTTATGCCCCCTTTTTCCTTTATTTTTCTCTAAAATACCTTTAACAAAGGCTTCATTATAACCCCGATCAATAAATAAACCTTCCATATTGTCTAGTTCCCCATCAAAACAAGTATCATCCGTGCATAACCTAGATATCCTAGCCAGTTGTTCATGCACTATATTTGAAAAAGTGTAACGCGGATGCATGCTGTCGAAAGTCAAAAATGTATTTTTCCAACATTCCTTCTTATGCAGTGTTGTTGAGAAACCTAGAGTAGTTTGTGTCATTGAAACATCCAAAAAATCTATTTTGGTATAAGATGTTTCCTTCGTGAACCTAAAAAATTCAATGGTGGAATGTAGAAATGTAATGAAAAGTTCTAATGTAGTACTGTCCCCCTTCCACAAAATAAAAACATCATCAACGAAACACTTATAAAGTCCTATAAATGGCTTCCATACATTGTTGTTGAGAATATATAGGCTCTCCCAATAAGAAATCACTAAATTAGCATAAGAATTAGCACAGAGTGTGCCCATGGCTACACCCTGTGCCTGCCTATACATATGTTTCAAGCCCAGAAACACATTATTCTCCAAAACCAAATTTAACATTGTAATAATCTGGGTGATATTGTGATCAGTAGCTCCATTATCCTTCAAAAGTGTGCTAATAGCCAAAATGCCATAATCATTGTTGATGACAGTAAAAAGACTCTGCACATCTAGTGTGACCATGAGGTAACACACCTTGGGGGTAGCCCTATCTATCTCACCAAGTGCTTTCAAAAATCCACCCGTATCTAAAAGTATGTTATCCATTTTTTCAACATATGGTCTAAGTGTGATTTCTAGCCAAATGACCTTTACGACCCATAGTGTCAGGCAGAAAATGGGTGACAGAAAATGCTTCCATTTGGCTAGAAATCACACTTAGACCATATGTTGAAAAAATGGATAACATACTTTTAGATACGGGTGGATTTTTGAAAGCACTTGGTGAGATAGATAGGGCTACCCCCAAGGTGTGTTACCTCATGGTCACACTAGATGTGCAGAGTCTTTTTACTGTCATCAACAATGATTATGGCATTTTGGCTATTAGCACACTTTTGAAGGATAATGGAGCTACTGATCACAATATCACCCAGATTATTACAATGTTAAATTTGGTTTTGGAGAATAATGTGTTTCTGGGCTTGAAACATATGTATAGGCACAGGGTGTAGCCATGGGCACACCCTGTGCTAATTCTTATGCTAATTTAGTGCTTTCTTATTGGGAGAGCCTATATATTCTCAACAACAATGTATGGAAACCATTTATAGGACTTTATAAGTGTTTCGTTGATAATGTTTTTATTTTGTGGAAGGGGGACAGTACTACATTAGAACTTTTCATTACATTTCTACATTCCACCATTGAATTTTTTAGGTTCACGAAGGAAACATCTTATACCAAAATAGATTTTTTTGGATGTTTCAATAACACAAACTACTCTAGGTTTCTCAACAACACTGCATAAGAAGGAATGTTGGAAAAATACATTTTTGACTTTCGACAGCATGCATCCGCGTTACACTTTTTCAAATATAGTGCATGGACAACTGGCTAGGATATCTAGGTTATGCACGGATGATACTTGTTTTGATGGGGAACTAGACAATATGGAAGGTTTATTTATTGACCGGGGTTATAATGAAGCCTTTGTTAAAGGTATTTTAGAGAAAAATAAAGGAAAAGGGGCATAAATATAAGCCTTGGCTGCATCGATCAGATAGTAGATTTAACTCATCTCTTAAGACAACAGTTCATGATGTTAGATCTAAGGTTATGCTCACATATAGTAGCAGTACTAAAGACATTAGTGGATAATTAAGAAAACTGGAATATTCTTACCAGTGATGAAAAGATTAACACCATTGTTGGTCCCTCCCTATGTTTGGTTTTAGGAAAAACAAGTGTTTAAAAGATATTTTATGTGGGGAACAGGTTACTGATCATGTCACCCCTATTTTACAAATAGGTAGTAAGCCATGTGGCTCTTGTAAGGCCTGTCCTTTCATCCTTCAGGATACTACCTTTGTTCATCCCATTACTAATAAATTATTCACACTAAAAGCTAGGGCTACTTGTAGAACCAAAGATATAGTATATTTGGCCAATTGTAAGTCTTGCCCATGTTTTTATGTGGGTAAGACTAATAATATGTTTAAAATAAGGATTCTACAACATTTATCCAGTATTAGGAACAATGACATGCACAATGCTCTTTAGACATGTTAAGGATAATCCTACTCATTGCTTTGGCTTCAGAGCCATAGTAAATGTGAGATTGAACAAGAGGAGGGACATTAAACAATATACTGTGTTAGTTGAATCTAGGAAGATCATAGAGTTCACTGCACACAGGAACCCAGGTTTAAATGATGTAGTACCTATTAAGCCCACCTTAAGAAATAGGCGGGTCTTTTATTAACTTTTGATTGGTTGTATTTTGTTTAAATAGTGCTTTGTAACATTTGTTCATTGTCTGATGAAGGGTTAACACCCGAAAGCGCTAACTTGTTTGATATTTGTGTGGTTTTTACTATACTATTTTATTAAAATCCTTTGGATACGTAACAGGACTCTTCCAGTGACTTTTTCTTGACTTAAGTATTACCAATATAGAGCAAATAATACAAAAAGATAAAGTGAAAGTAGATTTAAATATAGAAAATATTGAAGAAGAGGAGCCAGGTTTAAGTGAAAATGATGATGGTAAATGGAATATAGTTAAACAAAAAAGAAATTAAATTGGAAAAGGAGTGAGAGAAAGGAAAAATGTACAAGATGTAAAAAAAGAAAAAACTGAAAAGATGCATACATACTATTATTTAAAGTGGACTTATGTGTAAAGTTTTATCATTAAATGTAAATAGTTGTAATAAGTTTGAAAGCAGGACAGGGATTTTGGAGGAGTGTAGAAAGTTAGATATTGATTTTATTATATAAGAAGTCATTAGATTCTTGTCAGAAATAGAAACATTTCAAACCAGAGTGTGGTGGGATTAAATGTGACATGGAATTTTTGGAAAGAGACATGGTCAAGAATACTTATATTATATAACGATACAATTAAAGTGTTAGATATTACATTTGTCATAACAGGTAGAATTACTGATTTTGATGTAAGACGGAGAGAATATGTTATGAGAATTGCTGCAATATATACATATGTGATAAAAAAGGAGAGGGAAGAGAAGTTCAGAAAAATAATGCAATATATACTAGATAATATGGAGATAACGGTAGTAGGGGGGCTTTAATTGCAACCTGAGACAAAAAAACAAGAAGGATTATGATGTTAAATTAATAAAGGACATTATAAAATATGGACAGTTAAAAATATGGAATCTAGGGACTTGGATGTATAACTGAAGGTAGAAAAGAACAGAAATAGGTTATTTTGTTTACTGTCAGAAAATTTAGTAATAGTTAAACAAAGAGTATTGCTGACAGGTTTCTCAGATCACGGGGAAATTTGGATTATGGTAAAGGGAAATGATGATTATATAAAAATGGGGAAAGGCATAAAATAAATTAAGTGAAAGTGGATATTAAAGGAAAAAAGGTTATGAGATTCTCGCAAGATCATATAGAAATGAGGGAATTTTATAAAGATTGGTCAGAATAGTGGTTACATTTTAAACTGAAGTTATGTGATATGGGAAAAATAAAATATATGAATTTAAATGATGATATGATTGATTGTTTAGAGAAGAATGATAATTTTTTTTATTAAGGAACAGAAAATATATGAATTGAATAAGAAAAAAATATAATATTTATTGTGCAAAGATACTGTTTTAAAGGAAAAAAAGAAGAAAGTGTACCCTATTTAAGTAAATTAATTAAAGAGAATAATAGTATAATGATGGAAATGAAAGATTTTTAAAGTAGGATAGATAGTACACAAGAGGAGATTATGAATATAGTAAAAGACCATATTAATATATTATTTATAGAGCACAGAACAAAGACATGGAAGGAATGGAAGGTGCATACATTTTCTAATATGGAAAATAAGGCTTATAAAAAAGATATAACAGTAAAAGAACTAGAGCAGGTAATAAATGACATTAATTTATACTCAGCTGCAGGACTGGACAGAATAAAATATAAGATGTATAAAAATTTGATGGTAGAACAAAAAATGGTTTATAAAGGTATTAAATAAATGACAGAATAAAGGTTTTATGTATAAGGAGTTATGTAGCCGTATCATTAGTTTTATATGGAAAAAGGAGAGAAGCAAGAAATACAGACTTAGAGACTAATTGTATTAAATAATATGAATTATAAGATCTTCATGAAAATATTTCAAAAAAGGATGACAGAAGGAATAAGCAATGTTGTTAATGAGTACATATTTGGTATAAGAGGTAAAAAAGTTCAAGATTTATTATTAATAATAATTAGGGAATTAGTAGATGATATTGTAGCGAGGAATGTCCAGGCAAAAGTAATGGTAGGACATTTAAGCAAAGCATTTGATTTGATACATCACTCAGTATTATGAGATATATTTAATGTATATAAGTAAAAAGGTTAATGTGTGTATGTCAGCATATAAGCATAATATAGTGAAGATTATGATAAATGGATGGTTGAGCAAAGATATAAAGTTAGAGAAGGATATTAGGCAAAGATGTCCATTGAGTGGTACATTATTTGTGTTAGCAGTTAATGCAATATCCACATACATGAACAAGGAGATGGATGATATGAATTATATTTCTAATGAAGGGATAAACCTGCCCATTTTGCTAAATTATGCAGATATTTTTATTGCAACAAAAAATGAAGCAAGCATGAATGCAGCAATAAAACAAATGCAAGAAATTATTCAGGTTACTGGGCTCATATTAAACAAAGATACCAAAAAGTCACCAAAAAAGCACTTTCGCGAAACTGAGCTAAAAAAAAGAAAAAAACATGAGAAAATGGCTTTTGCTGAGGTTGTGGCACAGTGGGGATAAGGGAATATTCCCTTTTCCCCACTGTAGTGCAACCTTGGAGTGAGAATATAAAAGTAGGGGGGATGTGGGGGGCACAGCCCCTACACAGGGGGTGCAGGGGGTCTTGCCCTTCTGCATAAACATGATTACTGTTATCATTTTTTTTTATAATCTTGTCTTTTTTTTTTTTTTTTTTTTTTTTTTAGCAGACTTCCACAAAAGTATGCTTGACCATTTCAGTTTCATTGAAACATGTCATTGACAATTAGTCCTAGATCCATATATATATATATATATATATATATATATATATATATATATATATATATATATAAAAATTGTGTAAATAGTTATGGATTATGTAAATAAAGAATGCCTAAGAGGCCACTAATTGGAGTAGTGCTTCTGGTTTCCGTTCTAAGTGTGGAGGTAACTCGGAGAAACCAGGAAGACAAAGAAGGTAGAGTGCTTGGAACAGGCAGATAGTGAACAAAAAGAATGTTCAATGGAAGAAAGTATGTTTGAGGTTACAAAGAAATGTTCAGAAATGGGGGAAGAGGGTGTTATAGCAAAGGCAGTTGAACCTTTGTTGGAAGGAGTACAACTAAGTAAAAAAGTTGAGAAAGCATTAAAGCTTTCCCAGTGGGAGAAAGATGGAAAAGAGGGTTTGGATTTGGACTAAGCAGAGAAGTTTCAAATAAATCTCTTCAGGGAGAAAGAAACAATGCAGAGTTGTGTTGTTAAAACCCTCCAGTCAGCAGGGTTCGGGGATGATATACTCCTAAATTTGGTGAACACCAGTGAGTCTAAAAGAGGCAATGATGTAGCGTGGGGTGACTTAATGGACAAGATACAGGGTGACAAAACTGTACAGGTTAAGAGCAGCAAGTTGTATGTTGAGATAGTTAAATTGAGAGTGGAGAAAAAAGGATAAGGAAGGATGTGGTAAATATAGAAAGAAAGAAATAATTTAACGTATCAATCGAAAAGACAGAAGAATGAGGAATGGACAGATAAAAGATCTGGGATGAAATCATAGTGCCTTTAGGAGTTAATAGGTAATGGCATTTATTAATATTAATAAAGTTACATTTTGTGACATTATTTTTGAAAATGGTAAAGCCATGGAGAACTTCTTAAGAGAATACAAAAAAAATGCATTCCTTGGAACCATTACATGTTTAAAGCTTTTCAAAGACACACTAACAACAAAATTAACATATATTTCTGAACTGAGGTTGAAAAATGAGTTTAAAAAAGTATTTAGTAAATTTCTATAAAGATGTTATAGCTATTGTGAAAGTATATGATAACAGAGGTTTATGGATGAATGCATGTGACTGCAGTGTTATTTTAAAATTTGAAAGTTATAGCATATTCTAAGTGTTATAAATGTGGAAGAGGACAAAGGAATAGTGAAATACTGGGGTCAACCAAAGGCATGCTTTTTGTGTGGGAAAACAGATCATTTGATAAGTAATTGTAAAAAAAGTAAATGTTTCTAGAGGAATTGGGCATGATATAAGAACTGTGAAATTCAGTGTTATAAATGTAAGAAAGTGGAACACCTGGGGATGCAATGTGAATATAAAGTAAACGAGGTAGCACAAGAGATGATAGAAGCTTTAACAGAACAGAATCAAGAAAGTGAGAACACAGAATTAGAAGAAAAGATAATAAAGAGTGCACAGATAGAATCTGCAAAGGTAAATGAGTTAGAAGATAAAGAAAATTTAAAAAAATCAGTAACAAAAGTTTCATTCATAAGAAAGGCGAGGATGAAGAATTGGAGATAAGTGACAGTGAAGATATTAAATGGAATTTAGTTAAACAAAAATAAATTCTTTTGGTAAAATAGTTTGAAACACAGAAAGAAAAACAATACAAGGTCATAATAAAGAAAAAAAGAAAGGTAAAGGTTAGATATAATAAAAAAGTTAAACATTTGTGTAAAGTAATTGCATTAAATGTTGATAGCTTTAAGAATATTTTAAGGAGAATAAGTATACTTGAATAATGTAAGATAAACAGAACAGTGGCTTTAGATTTTAGAAGATACTGGGTTCTAAACGAATGAAGAGAGACGACAATTAAAAGTGTGGTGGGAAATGTAGTTTTTAATTTGGAGAAAAATACATATTCAGGAATAATTATATTGTATAAGGAAACAATAAAATTTTTAGATGTTACCTTTGTTATTATAGTTTGTGTTACCATTCTTGATATTTGATGGAGAAATCAGGTTGAGTATAGTGATTTATGTATTTGTAACAAAGAAAGATAAAGAAGAGATGTTTAAAGAAATAATTCAGTATGTAGGAGTAAACATGGATTTAATTCTTGCTGGAGATTTTAATTGTAATATAACACAAAATAAAAATAAAGCATATGATGTTAACATGATGTTAGATATTGTAAGATGTGGGAATGTAAGTATTTGGAATAAGAGTACTTGGACATATAGGAGAGGTAAACATAAAACAGAATTAGATTATTTTCTAGTATCAACAGGTTTGAAAATCATGGATGAAGGTCTATTAGATACACGTATCTCAAATGATAGGGTTCTATGGATTAATGTATTAAATACTTTGGATTATATTAAAATAGGAAAGGGGATATAAAAGATAATGAAGTTAAATAGGATAAAGAAGGGAAGATGGATGTATTAAATGTATGGAAAGATAAAAAAATAGGTGTTTTTTAAATACTGGTCTGAATGTGGTTATTGTTTAAACAAAAATATAAAAATGGTTATTTAAGTTAAGAAATTATAAAAAAGAAAAAGGTAAGAGTATATTATGATCAATTAAGTAAGGATATTCGTAATAGCTTAGAAAATATTGAGGAAGCATATTAAAAACAGGAACTGTTATAATTTAAACAAAAAACACAATATTTGTTATACAAAGATTAATTTTTGAAAGTTAAGAAGAAAGAAATTGCATCTTATTTGAGTATAATTATTAAACAAATGATAGTACAAGCTAAGCAAGATAAGATCATGGAAATAGTGGAAACATTTGTTAAGGAAAATGTCAGAGGAAAATATACAATGTACTAAGGAATGGAAAGTAAATATGTTTTCAGAAGAAGATAATAGGGATTTAAAAAAAAAGAATTAATATGGAAGAATTGTAAAATATTTTAGGAAAAGTATATTTAAAATCTGCAGTGGGTCTGGATCTGCAGAATATAAGATGTATATAGATATGACAGTAAAGCAAAAAAGATACTTCTTAGAAGTATTAAATGAATGGCTAAGAAAGGGTTTTCTATATAAATATCCGTGCAATGACATAATAAAATGTATATGAAAAACAGGAGACAAGTGTAAAATACAGAATTGGAGACCTATCATTTTGAATAACATGGATTATAAGATATTTATGAAAAGTTTGCAAAAAAAAAAAAGAGTGAAAAGTAAGCTAAGTAAGATTGTAAATGAAAATATATATGGTATAAAAGGTAAAGATCTACAGGATTTATTGTAGTGATTAGGGAAATACTGGATGATATTTTACATAAGGAGGTTTGAACAAAATTAATGGTGGGTGATTTAAACAAACCGTTTGATTCAATTCAGCATAGCATCCCATGGAAAATATTTGATGCCTATAATATAAGTAATAAGATAAAAATGGTTTGTGTGGCTGCTTATAGGCTGAATATAGTTAAGATACTAATAAATGGGTGGATTAGTAAAAAATTGTACTTGAAAAGGGGATAAGACAAGGTTGCCCCTTGAACAATATTGTTTTTGTTTTATGAATGTTATTTCGACTCATATTAATATGGAGAATAGAGATATGGAATGCATAATCAATGACAGTTTAAAGGTACCAGTTATGTTGTCATACGTGAATGATACTATTCTTATCACAAAAAAAAAAATCAGAAAGCTATGGTGAATGTGATTACTTATATACAGGAAATTATACAAGGAATAGTTTTTTTCCTTTAATAAAGATAAAAGTGTAGATTTAGTTTTTGACAATATGTTAGGCAGTATTAATTTTAGTAGAAGAAGTATAAAATTACTTGGTTTAATGTTGGGAAAAGAGAAGATATAAGAACTATATGGGAAGAAAAATTAAAAGTCATGAAAAAATGTGTATGTTCTGGAAGACCTTCAGATTATTTTTTATGAAAAAAATATACTTTATTAATTTGACTTACTCACCAGAATCACTCACTTAGTGAGTGTCTTTAGTATCCCACTGTTTTTTGAGAAAGCATTTTATAATATTATATTTACATTTATTTGGGGTTCAAGACTGAATCCAGTAAAAAGAGGAGTTTTAAATGTGAAAAAGAAGAAGGTTGTTTGGGATTGATAAATCCTATAGTATATGCAGCTTCTCTAAATTTGTTTAAAAATATTATGAAGTTTGAAGAATAATGACAATTCATTATTGGTGAGCATTTTAAAGCTAAATATAGTAAAGAATTGGTGACTATTTAAAATTCTAAGAAAAGAGTACACGAAAATGATGAAACAAGTAATTATTAATATAAAATCTTGCTTTGGAAGTTAGAAGTTAATGAAACTGAAAAAGGCAGCAAGCTATGGTATCATAATATTATGGAAAAGTTCTTTTATATTTATCCTTGGAAAGATACGTCTAAAGAAAAGAGGGTTGCAATTAAGGCAAGAATGGAAAGTTATAAAAACATATGGGAATGTCAAGATTTTCAATGGAGGTTAATGATACAACAATTACCAGTAAAAGCAAATATGACATAAAAGCAAAAACAGCAGCAATTGTTTATATTGTAATCAGTATAAAACTAGTGAACATGTTTTCTTGAGTTGTAAAAGAATTAAACCAATATGGAAGAAGGTGATTGATTTGAAATATTTAGAAAATTATATGTATGTGAAGACTTTAAAAATGTATACGATTGAGTATGGATATTATGGCAACCAATCAAAAACCTATAGAATTGATAAAAGGATATTTCTATAATTTGGATAACATGGAATCAAAGAGGGAAGGGGATTTTATTAAATGACAGATGGAATCAAGCAAAGATCTTAAAAATTAAAATTTTGGTTGTGGAAAATGGAATGGGGGCCCAATAATGAAAAATGAAGAAATGATATTATAAAAACTGATGTATTATTTTAAGTATCTGTTTATGAAAATAGTTTAATACTTTATGTATAATGTATATACATTGTGAATGAAATTAATTGTATATATTCAAAATAAGAAAAATTGCATATAGTGTAAATAACTATTGTAAATAAACATTGAAAATAAAGGATCCCTACTGTTTTCAACAGGTGCCATGGGATATTTTACATCCACCTGAGCTACCATCAACTCAAGCAGAGGGGGCCTCAGTTTAATGTGGAACAAGCGATAAGGTGGAGAGAGCAACACCAAAGCAACAGCAAAAAAGAAAATAGTCTCTCCACACCATCAAGCTAAATAAAATTTATTAAAAAATGTCAAAGCTTTCGGATATAAAAAACATCCTTCCTCAGTGTCTTACATAAAAGAAAAGTTATAAAAACAAACTGGTAAAAACAACTCAGGTTACCAACTCCAAAAACAACTTGAACTCCAAAAAACCTTGCTTACAGCTCCCAAACACAGTAAATAACCGTGAATGAATATAAAAGTTGTTGATTTATTAAGCGTTCTTTTTAAATCCACTTTTTGTCGAGTACACCTTACTCAACTTCATCAGATGCAAGTTGCAGAATTGGCTGCGCCACCGCACAAGCACGTACTGAGGTAAGAGCGCTGTCTGGAACGTTTGAGCCTGCCAAACATTAGTGAGCAAATGTAACACAAGAACACTTAATAAATCAACAACTTTTATATTCGTTCACGGTTATTTACTGTGTTTGGGAGCTGTAAGCGAGGTTTTTTGGAGTTCAAGCTGTTTTTTGGAGTTGGTAACAAAAGAAAAGTTAAAACCAACATTTATATTAATAGCACATGACACAGCCATTAATTGATTAAGGTGAACACCCAGTTCTTAAAGATACAGAAACAATGATAAAAGGGATAAGAAGTATATACATATCTTCCTCTCATTTTTTCTAATTTTCCTTTGTTTATTTTTTAGAATAATGTAAATTAATGAAATTAATGAATTGGAGAAAAAACTTACTGAAATGTCTGTCTTTAATAGTAATATCTCCCTATATGATGCCATGCTGGGGAGGTTGGATACATTTGATAAACAGCTGGAAGTTACTAAAAAGAAAAAATTACAGCGTGACATAAATGATTTCAATAGTAGTCAACGACATGTAATACCACTGGTATTATATATCTTGCCACATGTAAGAAATGTTCAGGATTTTATGTGGGAAAATCAGTCCAGCACCTGAGGGATAGAATTACTGAGCATAGATCTGAGATTTGTAGGAATATACCTACTAACTCATTGGCTTGCCACATTTCTGCAATGGGTGCTGCTCATGAATTTGACTTCAGGGTCATATCTATTGTATACCCAGGTATTAGATTTGGAGACCATGTTAATAATATGGACATGAAAGAATATGGATGGATAGTGAGGCTTGAAGCAAATAAAGACCCGGGCTTAATTAAACAAGTTACACTAAAACCTATTCTAAAAAATAAACAAAGGAAAATTAGAAAAAAATGAGAGGAAGATATGTATATACTTCTTATCCCTTTTATCATTGTTTCTGTATCTTTAAGAACTGGGTGTCCACCTTAATCAATTAATGGCTGTGTCATGTGCTATTAGTATAAATGTTGGTTTTAACTTTTCTTTTGTGTAAGACACTGAGGAAGGATGTTTTTATATCTGAAAGCTTTGTAATTTTTTCATAAATTTTATTTGGCTTGATGGTGTAGAGAGACTATTTTCTTTTTTGCCTCAGTTTAATGTCTCATCCAAAAGATGACACACTCTGTAGTGCAGCACTCCCCTAATGCTGCACTGCAGTCCCAGTAATCAATCTACCTGAGATGAGAACAGAACCCACAGCCTTCTGCACCAAAGATGAGTGTGTTATCTGCTGTGCCACTAACACTGCATATGTTCCTTCCATATGGATATGCGAATGTGCCAGTGAAAGAACAGTTGGTGCACCTCAGCGCTTTAAGTGCTGCACCTACTCATCGTACAGGTTTTCACCCACTCCCCCTGCAGACACATTTCCTTTTTTTGTTCCAAGCATCTCTGAAGCCCTGTCTTGACAAACAAGGTATTTCATCTCAGGTAGTATGTCCCAGGGCCAACATCACATACCGCATTATGTTGCTTGATTCAGCCTAGTAGTGATTACCCCCCCAACAAATCGTTATCCCTTTCTGTTCTTCTTACAGCCACCCTTCAATACAAGTATATTTTCCCAGAATCCCCTACCAAAGTTGAAACATTTTGACATTAGATCCCATCTATTACTTGTCTATGATTCATGCGAACCACAGGAAGTCTCACTCAAGACTGAGTTCTCCATTCTTGAATCCTGGTGTAGGCACTGTAGACTTTAATGATGTTCTCTGACCCAGAGTAATAGTAATTTAATAAGAATCAATGCCAGCACTGAATCCTGTGACAATTCATTGCTTATTGTCTTTTTCTAACAGTTCCCACCCTGCTGCCATCCTCTATTTATGGTCAGTCTATTTCACCATTTGTCTTTCTAGTTCCCCTGCCCTCTTATTCTCCTCATCTTCCTGAAGTTAACATTCATCATATTCCCAGGATTCTCCTCATCTACCTCAGTGGTGACCCTGTCAGATAGCATGATCATAGAGAACTTGCAAGGCTCCTGCTGTATGAAGCTGTGCCAATGTCCTTATGCAAGCGAATGTCTGTTCAGGGTAAGCTCAGATTTGCCTCACAAGTTTTCTTCTGCGAAGAATTACATAAAGTACTGCAGTATTAGTGGTACTGCACATAGAAATTCTTATTAACATTAAACTGAAACCACAAACAACTGGAGATAATGCTTCTTTGACAGTAAAATTCTCAGCTAAAATATACTTAAAAGTCACTTGTATGGTGTCAGAATTAAAAAAAAAATCACTTTAAATGTAAATAAGTCATAGTGAGCTGCACTCATTCACAGTGCTTATGTCATGCAGAGCTCCATTTATTTCCACTTCTTTCTATTCAGTATCAGCAATGCTAAAAGTCACTTCACATCACAGCAGAATTCTGTATGTACTCCTTGAACAACCAAAATTGTACTTCCTTGTAGAGCTACATCAGTCAGAAGACCATCAGAATTGATGGACATGCTCCACCTAAAGAAATCCAAGTCACTGCGAGCCACGTGCTCTAGTGAGCTAAACCTCACCACAACAATAAATAAATAAAACATGCTGGAGGGATAGATTCCTGTCACAGAGATTCCCCATGCTTTGGAACAAAATTCCTAACTACATTAGGCAGAGCCCCTCACAAACACTCTTCAAGAGAAGCCTTGACGAGTGGATGGGTAACATAAAATGAACCCATGGAATCACTTCATAGGCTCTGCTTGACAGAGGCTCAGTTAATTAATCAATGGGGCGGTGAAAGCCAACACACTCTGACTAGGCTTAAAAATGCCCTCAGGCAGATAGCCTAGTACCAACCTATGAACCTATATCACTTATTTGCTGGCTCACCCACTAACTGGAAATTAATCAATCAGCATTACTTTTTTGAAAAAGCCAGCTTTAAACAGTCCACAGCAAATCCTATTTTTAAATAATTTTCCATCCCATCCAACTGATCATCAGTTTCTTACCCAATTAAGTTTCTGGTGACAAGGCTTGAAGTCTAAAAAGGAATCCATGTAGCAATCAGACTTTGAAATACTACACCACTGACTGCTTTGTATAACAGTCCAGGAGATGGAAGTTATAAGACCAAAGGTCTGTGGTCAACTTACACAGATCCCCTTTTCTGAATAGCAACTGCTTGTGTGTGTGTGTGTGTGTGTGTGTGTGTGTGTGTGTGTGTGTGTGTGTGTGTGTGTGTGTGTGTGTGTGTGTGTGTGTGTGTTTGCTCGCATGGGTGTGTGAGTGTGCATGCATGTGTGTTTGTATAAATACATAGACTAGGTGATCTGCAATTCAAAGTACAAAAAACATTAAAGTAAAGCTTTCTTATACTGCTCAGTTAAGTGGAAATTATGTTAACCAAATGGCAAAGTAACTAGATCACATAAACCAGAAGTAGTTGCATCTCTCAGTGACTATCCACTGAGGTATTAATAAATTGCAAATAACAGTTTTCTTGCTCACTTCTTTCCAATGTTCTAAAGTGAAAAACACCGATGCTATATGTTTTAAATAATAAAGCAATTCTATCCGAGTACATCATTAACATATGTATTTTATAATATACTTTGATTTCATAAGCAAGTAGCTTACAACACAATTTCAATACTGTTCAAAACTAAACAGATTACTTAGGTAGTCTGCATTGTGTGTCTGTTTGTGTCTACCACTGAGATACTAAGAATGTCCCCTTAGGAAACTATTATTAAATGTGAAGGCATCCACTATATTCCATAAAATGTTGGCTTTATTAAACAGGACTAAGCAACCTGAGTTCAAAAAATATTTTGAGGATAGAAGCATTAGAAAAATGTCGCAACTAAAATAATACATCATCACTGCAATGCCTGTGGAGTTTCTCTTTTTAACCCATAAAAGACTGTGTTTAACTTTAGAATATATGTAGCCTCTAACTTATTCAAATAGCGTACCTATATCATAAATTATCTTTATATATTTACAGAAGCTGCCTCATAACAAAAGAAATTTTAAAAGATTAGTAATCTCCATTATGAGCAGAGTTGACATGCTGTGTGAAAGAACCATCAGGATTTGCATATCTGCAGTCCCTTATATGTTCCAAAACTTGACTGCCCTTGCAGTTTTGCCTGTGCAAAATAGTTGCCGTGAATAAGTAATACAATAAGCCACAACAGATACAGAGCAGTTAACATTGTTGGACTCCAAAATTAACCCAGCAATAGATCAAAACATCTGGGAAAGCACTCTTACATGCTCGACAGTGTTCACATGGAAATGTTACAGTTAAGACATGCAGGTTCTGCAAATTAAGCACTATCAAAAGAAAAAAAGATGGATGTCTGTCTGTCATGTAAACTAACCCCAACAGTAAAAGCACTACATGGTGAAAATGACAATGTATCTTTCAACACTGGGCCAGCACATAACACTGGCAGATATTTCTTAATCACAGTAATTATAATAAAAGAAACATATTTAGTCACAAGGAAATCTTGTTCTCATGTGTTGGACAGAGGCATAGTTGCCCCACAGACATGAAACCTTTGTTGTGTGCTATTATCTTCAGAATTATATGTAAGCTAAAATGACAAGATACCAGGCTAGATGTGAAAACCACCTGCTTAAATAACTTTAACAATTTTAATAAAAATGACAAGCGCTTTCATTCTACTAAAAACATAAAACTTATTCAGGTTCTTGTGCTTCCAATCTACACTATCTATGACTTCACATCCATTGCTCAGTTAGTTATATTTAAATAATTTCAAGGGATAAGGGTAGGGTGCTAGGATACCCAGATGTGGCAATGGGTATTTTAATCATTCCTACCCTGCCCACTTGATGAGCCATAAGGTAAAGATACATTTTGTGTGAAATCATGTACAGGAATCACTTCTGACACTCGTGCTCCCAGGCAATGTTAGCATGCTTTACTCTGTAAGCTTACTCCCTTGACAGAGAACAATTTGCCTTCATCAGTTCCATCTCAGTCACCATCATGACCCTGACACATGTAGGCCATTGGTCAAGATATAATCATTGGTTGTACAAGCATCAGGCAATCTCCACTATAATTTAGCAAACAGAAAGAATTCCTAATCTTGGAACATTTAAACAGAGCATTCAGCAAATGAGTGATGCCTAGAAAAGTCCTACACTGCCCACACTGTGCAGGCAAAAAACATCTTAGATAATTATTACTGACCAATTTTTTTATGGGAGTTTAAATACATGCAAAAAGCATAAAATGGATGTTAATTTGTGCTACTGAGGTATTTAACTTATGTCAAGTTGTTTATCAAAGAAACTGCAGCATTCCAAAAAAACTGTAATTTACTTTTCCAAGTCATTACAAAGCTTAATTAACTAGTGGTATAGAAAAAGCTACAATGCAGTGCAGTGCAAAGAAGATGCCCTCGTTTTTGCTCTATGTTTTGAAATGCTGATAAGGAAGTGAGCAGCAGCAAATACTAAAGGTGCTGGATGCCAGAAGACATCCGTGGCATGAGAAAAAAGACAAGAATAACAACAAAAAATAACAGTAAACCACTCAGTTACCCTTGCAGAGTTTTTATTAGAGAATTCAATACAATGAACACACATACCGTGGCTTCTTCACTCTTACATGTAGATATTGTGAAGTAATATGTATAGGTTTATAAATTATTAGATGGTTACTAGACTATCAGCCTAAGATCCATTTTACGCCTAACCAAGCTTACCCCAAATTTACTAAGATATTGCTGACAGGTCTCAAAACCCAAAGGAATTTTACAGTTATGATACAGGCTTGTACAACCCAAAAATTTACAGACTGCTCTTATCTATTGGAGGCGTAGGTGCCAAAGTAGGGTAAATTTGTAATTTCCCATTCATTGGTCAAAGTTATATAGGAATATAGTTAGGAATGAGATATGCTTTATATGGATGGGAAGCCTGTTGTAGAGAAGGGGTAATCTTTGACACATATATCTGTCCCTCCAACATGACCTGTTTATGTCACACATGAGGCTTAGGTCCTTAGATTAGGTATTTCTGATACTATTTGTTTTGCAAATGA
The DNA here is from genome assembly GCF_019279795.1 of Protopterus annectens. Classification (NCBI taxonomy): domain Eukaryota; kingdom Metazoa; phylum Chordata; order Ceratodontiformes; family Protopteridae; genus Protopterus; species Protopterus annectens. The sequence continues at coordinate 14,197,882 of NC_056728.1, forward strand.
AATAGATCCATCAGTGCGGCATTAGAAAATGTCTTGTAGGTCAGGCATAGATCACCACACAGTAGTCTGCAGGAGACCAAGTGCAGGGATATGGCTTTGAGAAAGTCCACATAGAGCTTGTTGTTTACTCCCTGTATTCTTTTTATGAGGACTCTCTATGGTGTCTCAAGCTGTTGCAAGTGCCTGGTCAAGTACATGCCAAAAGGTGTATTGTACTCAATGACTGGCCTAATGACAGCCAAGCACAGAGAAACAATGACTTCCTTAGACCTTGGATGCCATGCCTTTACTTATAAGGTGTGCATTTAAAATCATTTTCTCACCACAGCAGACACATGGTGATCAAAGGTCAGGTTACTGGCGACATGCATTCTCAGATTCCTGATTACTGGGTCTACATTTTAGAGGTGTAAATGTGGTAATTTCCAAGGGTGGCCATCTTTACAAAAGGTACTGTTATGCATTTTTTCACATTGAGTTTTAGTCCATGGCTCTGGAACCAGCTGTTTGCGTCAGACCCTCTTGAAGGGTGTCTGTGTCTTTAGGAGATTCGATGACCAGGCCTAGTTTCTAGTTGTCTGCAAACATGTTCAGCCAGAGGCCCTTGACATTTGCCTTGACTTCAGAAAAGTAGATGCAAACTGGAGAAGCTACATCACCAATCCCTTTTGGACATTGCTAGCAACTGGCCTCTTTCTGCAGGTAGACTTCCCTATCCTAACTTTTTGTGTCCTGTCAGTGAAACAGTTGGTTATCAATCAGGTGACATATGATTTTATGCCTAGCTTTGTTAGTTTATGTACAATGCCTGAGTGAGGTATTTAGTTGAATGCATTAGCCAGCTCAAAATAGGCAGTGTGCACTGTTTTGCCCTCATCATTAGCTTTAGTGACCTTCGTGAAGAAGTCCACCAGGTTAAGTAGGCAAAACCTGCCTTTGACAAATCAACTTGGGTAGGTTCCAGTGTCTGTCGGCTTCCTGTATCATTGTTTATCAGATCCATGATAATTATTTCCATGGCTTTGCATATAAGACTAGTCCAGCTTATGTGTCTGTCAAACCTTAGGTCTGTGTAAGCCCCCCCCCCCCCATGTAGAGAAATAACCATTGCAATCCACCATTCAATAGGCACAAAGCCCGTCTGGAGGTTATGTTTAAATACAGATTCTAGTGGGACTGACAGGTTTCATGCTATTCAGAAGGCATCCTAGAATATTATCAGGGCCCAGTGAAGCAGTGCTCTTATAGGTTCATATGTGTGTACTAGCCTAATCACCAGTGGGGCCTTTTTAAGCCTAGTAATAAATCCCAAATCTCAGACAATTTCTGGTACCCATGGTAGTGTAAGCAGGGGCTTGGGAGAGGAAACATTTACAAGCAGGGTCCTGGGAGATGAAAGATTTATAGGCTGCCTGTGTCTATTAGAGACACAGGCAACAAATCAAGGATGAATTTCTGGTTCCCCATCCAGTTCTCCAAGTTACGCTTGAATTGGCTTAGTGACAAACTCTGCTTCACATGGATAGGGAGCCTGTTCCAGAAAAGGGGTAGTCTCTAGTTGGTCTTTTTATCACAGGCAAGATTTAAGTCTTTAGAATACGTAATTCTGGTGCTGTTTGTTTTATGGATATGCAGGAGGCCCATCAGACTTGGGTCCAAAGATACTTTAGCCTTAGACAGTACAGTGAGTACTTATTCCCTAGTGATAGTTGGTGGAGAAATGTTGGAAGGTATTTCCTGAGGGGTAAATGGGGATTATAGAGGGGTAAATTTGGAGCTACATTCATTGGCCAGTAGCTTTTATGCATTCTCTGGGTTTGCATAGGTTATTCTATTCACCATTAGTTTGGCACATTGTTAAGTGTTGACATTAAGGTTGTAGACATAATCAAAGAAAGCCTTATGACTGTCTTTAGTTTGGGAAGCTACTTTTTTCACAAATTTGGCTTTGGTGGATTTGATTAGTCCCCTGAGTTACTTATTCAAATTGTAGAGGTAGTTCTTATCTTGTTGGACAATGTCCTTCCTGTTTTTGGACATGATTTTCTTTCTTTTGGTATAAAACCTAGTTATACTAGGATTCCATCAGGGTGACTTATTTCTGAATGTTGTACTATGTTTATTTTGGGTAGGTACAATTGTCTCAACATAGCTGTTTACATGACTGTACAGGGTTTCTCTGAAGAATTCTACAGAGGCTGCTGTTTGCTAGACAGTTGCTTAACAGGAGGTAGTTAGCCTTGAAATACTTTAAAATGTTCTGGGTTTAGTTGGGGCCCTACGCTTTGTATTTATTCCAAAGTAGACCGCTTTGTAGTCTGACCTGTCCAATGAAGACTACACTAGGTGGAGTGCATCATTCCCCAATATTTCTGAGGGTCATGTCAAGGACATTTTCACTCCTGGTGGACACTAGCTGTCCAAAGGTGTTTGTGTTAACAAAGTCAGGAATCTCTTGTTCTGCATATGTTTAAGTTTGTGTATGATTCAAAGTTAATGTTGGGGTAGTTAAATTCACACATGAATCTTGTGTTGGGTTGAAAGAGGAGTGTGTCCACTACTTTTAAGTACACAATATGGGTTTTCTGGGTCATGGAGGGGACCTATAGGTTGCAATGATAAGGCATGGGACTTTACTTATGGTAAATTGGATGTGGAGAAGCTCAGGTGTGGCATACTGTTTGACCAGTCTTGAAGTGTGTTCACATTTGATGTAAATTGAGACTCTCCCACCTTTAGACGCTGACTGTGAGGTAGCTGGTCTAAATGCTAAATGTGTGGAAGCCATTATAGCTTTGCATAGCTGGGGAACCCGTTGTGGCTTTAAGCCAAGTCTTGATAACTGTACAGGTGTCTTTACTCACTAGGATGTGGTGAGCTCACAAGAGTGGAGTTTCCTGTTTAGACTGACATTGAGCAGTAACACCATTAGCTTATTTTGCATCAGTTTAACTATGTTGGTAGTTTTATGAGGTTGGCACTCCCTAAAAAAGGCACTATGGGGGTGGACAAGGTTTTAGCCAATTTTAAAAAACCTAGGGCAAAGCAGGTGGTCTGCCTACCTTATTCTTCCAGGCATCCATATATTTTTCCCTCTTAGAGTAACACCAAAAATGAAGCCGATTATTGAAGTCAATTGTATTCTGTTAGCTCTGTGGTATTATCCTTACATCATACCTCTCAACCTCTTAGAGCAAGAAATCTGGACTAAGTCATACTAATAAATAATGGGGGGACAAAGGCCCAAAAATAGACACACTTTTTAAATATTGCGCTTACAAACTTAGACAGATTAGCATTAGCACAGATTTTCTGAAGGCTATGAAGTCAGAAACTCAAATGCCTGCCATTATTTTAGTAAAAAACACATGTACCTCACAAACTGGTAATAAAACAACAAATAAAGGAAAATCAAGTCCTTGATCCACTCCAAAGGAAATTTATTTAGCGCTTTCATTTCATTAAATAGAAACTTCTTCAGAATACACACATACGTTTACCAAACAGTCCTATATATTCTCTCTTGCTAATTAAGGGAAATTAGCAATAACACTCTTAAGGGTACATAAAGACACTTAATGTGACAGTATAATATGAATACTAAACATCAGTATACAAATATTAAAATAGTTCAAGTACAAAAACATTAAAAATGTACATAACTAATGTATAATAAAATCAGCTCTAAGTCTAAAAATAGAGCTGATGGATGTATAATCATTCAGTCCAGGATAAACTGTTGCATGAGACCGAAGCTGCCATCTCAGTTCATTTACTTCTAAAAAAATCTTTAAAAGGTCCCACTCTTTCACCTATTTCTACTTGATCTATAATGATGAACTTGAAGGAATGTGTGCCATGTTCTACTATATGTATTGCCAAGGCATTATTTGTATTCCCTTTAGATATATCATAATAGTACGGTGGTAGCATTGTTACCTCACAGCAAGAGGTTCTCCCGTTCGATTCTTGGCTGGGCTTGGGAGTGCCTTCTGTGTGGAGTCTGCATGTCCTCCCCGTGGTTGGGTAGCGTTCGAAAGACATGCGTGTGTAACTGGGCATGCCTTCGATGAAGGTTGGGCATCGAGCTGGCACCTCGGCGTTTTGTAAAAATCTACTGCCAATCATTGGCAGACCGGAGTTACGCTGTGGCGACCCCTTACCGGGAAAAGCCGAAAGACAAACAACAACAACAACAGTGTTGGTAAATGTGAGTTCTAAGGGTTTTTTTAGTTTTTCCTATATAAATACATTGACATTCTGTGCATAAAGCTAAATAAACCCCCCTGTTGTTACAATTATATTTTTTATATAGTACATGTTTACCTTGAGTGACTTGCCAGTGATTTGCTAGAAAACCACAATCAAATGTGAAATGAACCAAAAGTATGAGGCAAAAATCTGGACATTCTGCAAAAATCTGTACAGTTAAAAGGCATGCCTTACATACATACATACATACATACATACATACATACATACATACAAATATTTCAAGCATGGACAATAAAAGCCCTTCAACATTCCCAATATACCAAAACACTTGTTCCCATAATAACTCATCCCTCATTAGACCCATTATAGAATACAACGTCCCGTTTGGTATGTACCTCTCAAGACATCTGCAACAACTGGAAAGGCCACAGAAATACCTCACTAAAAGAATCACAGGCCTAAAGCAGATGCCCTACGTTGACTGCCTTAAAAAACTCCAACTATACGCTGTCGCATATCGTCTACTCAGAAGCGATCCCTGCTTAACATACAAGGCTATGTCAAACCCAGAGCTGTTGGATATGCTACACTTAAAGAAATCTCAATCCCTCAGAGCCACACGCTCCAGGGATCTAAACCTTGTCATCACAATAAACAAAACATACTGGAGGGACAGGTTTCTGACCCAGAGACTCCCCAGACTCTGGAATAGACTGCCCATACATGTCAAGCAGAGTGCCTCTTTGGCCCTCTTCAAAAGGAACCTTGATGATTGGATGGGCGAAAGGAAATTCACCCCGGGGATCACGTCAGTCGCCCTGCTAGACAGGGGTCCAGAGAAGTAAATAGTGTGGGAAGAAATAGCCAGGGAATTGTTATGGCTAGGCTTGTATAGGCCCTAGGGCTGATAGCCTAGTACCAACCTATGAACCTATGAACCTATAAGTATCTAGGCTGTTCTTAAAAATATCTAAACTAGTATTTGCATTAATGTAATTTGGTGGTCTGTTCCATGCATCAGCTACACTGTCAGAGAACCAATTAGTACATTTCTCCTTCCTATAGAATCTTCTACATAGGTTATCTGATGATTCTCTACTACTTTTTGATAACCCCAAAACATTCCCAGAGGTAGTTGTCTCTAAATGGCCTATATACTTGAATAAGATCTCCTCTTAGATATCTGTAAGAGGCACTGTACAAGTTTAGATATTTTAGTCTTTCATAATAACTTAAATTTTCACATCCACAGATGCCCTTGGTATATTTCTGCTGTACTCTTTGCAGTTTATTTATGCTTGTTTTCTTATAGTGTTTCCATATTGTTATTCCATACTCACGTTTGGGTCTATTGTAACTAATAAACAATGGCTTCATCATTTCTGATAACTTAGACTTTATAAATCATTTTATGCAATCTATAGTTCTATAACTATCATTAACCAATTGGTTGATATGATTAAAAAAATTCATAGCTGAATTACCCATATACCCTAGTCCTTAAATGAGTCTACATTTTCAATCACTGCATGCTGTATTAAATATTTACCTTTCAGTTTATGTCTCCCAAATCTCATATGCTTAGTTTTTGATGTATTTATCAGCATATTATTCTCCTGTGCCCAAATGGTCAAATTAGTGAAGTTATTTTGCAGACATGCCATATCTGTAACATTTGTAATCAGTTTACCCAATTTCAGGTCATCTGCATATAGACAGTAGAACACCTCAGATGAAAAAGTTAGGCCTGAAAGATACAATCTAAACAAGTAAGGGCCTAGGACAAAGCCCTGTGGGACACCCTGACTGTAACCAAGGATTTCCTCTGTCCAGTTGCTGTATGATACTTACCATGTCCTATTTGTAAGCCACGCCACTATCCATCTTATCAAGGGTACATCAATACCTAGTTGTTCTAATTTATTGATCAGTGTTTTGTATATGACCCTGTCAAATGCTGAAGTTAAATATATCCTTGGAAAAGGTAGCATGCTGCTCCATCATGCCTCTCTTTACATAGTTCATGGAGGTATGTTTCAGCTCAGTTACACCCACATAGACTATGATGGAGTCATACTGGTGCTTGTGGTACAGTAACTTCAGTGGATCATGATCTGGTAGATCATGGCCCCTAACAGGCAGCTGACTGTGAATCTCTCCATACTCATCCTGATGAGTGAGACATCCATGTATCTCACAACCGAGTCTCCTATGGCTGAAATATTGAATTACAAATGGAATAGTATTGTAACAAAGTCACATAAACAAGACTTTTTCAATGAGGGTGGCATAAATCTAGAAGGCAATATAGCAATATCCTGCTGAAATAAACACAACAAATGGTTTATCAAAATTAATCAATGAATGTGAGAGTCAAACAATCTAATATAAAGATCAAACTAAAATTAACAAAAAGAATGCAAAGATTGTTGCTTTTTCTATAAATCAGAAAATCACATATTTCACAGGAACAATGCGTCCTCTTGTCCTGAGATCTTCCGTGTAGTTATGAGGCAATATCCCATGTGTGCCCATTACAAATCCATTTTAACAGGCTTTGAAGTCACTGCAGAGAGCAGATGATGTCACAAGGTTTTAACAGCCACACGATTATGTGCGAATCTAATTTAACCCTTCATCATCATCATCATCATCATCATAATCATCATCCTGTTTACCATTTTTAGGAATGGTGAAACAGACTGAGTCTAAGTGGGAATGTTTAGGATTTAAACTGAAGCAAATCCATTTAATTAGGTTTATTACTTTTTCAGTTTAGCTGTGGTTAGAACACCACTAAAATGTCGTGTTTCTTTCCAAAAAGTGATCTTCCTCCCCTGTGGTCCAATATTAAACTTGACACGTATAGAAAATATTTTTTTAATAATTACTTCTTCTGTTTTATGCCTGAACGTATTTTTGTTTACCTTTCTTCCCTATTCTTGCCCTTTGTTACATCATAAAGGCTAGGGGGTAGAGTAATTAGGTTAGGTCACCGGCTATTAAGAAAACAATGGCTCTTAAACATTGGTGTTGAAATGTACATTATCAATCACTGATTACCAGCATCACACTTCAGATAAATAGTGCAGCCTGCAGATACAGTTAGGGGTCTGAATAAAAGCAAGGCTTTTAAGTTTAGTTTTCAGATGCTGAAGAACTAGAAAAATCCACTCGTACATTATTTTTTCTTATTGCAAACTATTTGTCTTTCCCTTTAATCAAATTCTAAGAAAGCAACAAAGAAAGAAACTTTTTTCATGTTACTCTTCTTAGATTCTATAAGTATTTGATTATGCCTTTTTATATATTGCATTTTCTGTAAAAGTGTATGTTTTCTTTTGTCATTTTGTTGCAGCATTTTTGCAAGTCGGTGAGATGGGGAAAGGAGACTAACATCAACAACTCTAGTTCTAGCTGTAGTATTAAAAACTCTGAATGCAACACCAATCAGCTCAGCCGAAGTATCACCTATTAATCAAAGGGATCAGATTTCTCACAAACTACAGTTATAACTTTGAAAAGAGCAACTAACTCAGCTATATTTTTAATCCTGTCAAAAATTCCTTAAAATGCTGTATCAGAGATGGTCGCTAATAAAATCAAAACTGGCAAAATTATAAAAGTAAATGTTGATGCTAGCAGTCAAAAGTCAGCTCAGCCTCATCACTTCCCTATCATTTCCTTCCCTGCAAAAGCTCACCCAAGAATCCTTCACCTCTCTGGAAAGTTGGATTACTCAGATACAACTTATCCTAAACCCCAATAAAACCAAATTGCTACTTTTTACCCCCAACAAAACTATCACCACCCCTCTATCCTTCTATATCTCGTCCAACAACGGTACAATTATCTCCCCATCAGACCATACCAAACTCCTAGGGGTTGAAATTGATAAAAATCTACACTTTGATGTTTAGCTCAAACTCACCTCTTGTCTACCCTAATGTATGCTGCTCCAATTCTTACTCTAGAAAACTTGACCTAGCCAGACTTGAATCATGTTATAATAATATCGCCAAGTTTGCAAACAATTCCAGCTTTAGAACCCACCATTGCCAGGCTATTAGGGAACTGTAATGGCTGGAATTATCCCAGCTTCTAACCTATAAGCAGCTACTCATTGCCTACATTGTGATTGCACATCCTGTAAATACCCCAGCATTATGTCAAATTCTCACCCATTATACTACCAACCGCCCTCTCCGATCTTTTGGCATACCCCTCCTCTGTATCTCTCAGGCTAACAATACTGCAGGAAAAGCACTATTCTCCCACTTCGTAGCTAGAACCTGGAATAATCTTCCTACTTCTCTAACTTCTGCCTCCACCTTTTCTGACTTTAAAAACTCACTTAAATCACACCTTATGAATAAATGGTTATGCCCGTGTATTACTTAAGCCCTCCTACTTCACCACTTACATACCACACTTCAAATTTGACCTACTGAAAGTGTATAGTACTTACAAGGGCTTCTGATACTTGCTGATGGAACATGTATACACGTCATTTTATTGCTGTATATATTTTTCTGTATATAGATTGTTACTTCCTACTATCATAGACTGTATTTTTAACAAACCTGTTTTAAATGCTTTATTGTATACTGTATATATCAGCTCTTACTCTAGTTAACTGTATTAATGTTTTGTCATATTGTTTGAAATGTTTTCTTTATCTGTACTGTACTTTAAATGCTTTGTGTAAACATTTTTTTCATTCTGAGGCGCTTTTCTCCCCGGGCCTCCACTGAAAATGGACCTCTGTCCAATCAGACCATCCAATGTAAAATAAAATAAATAAATAAATAAAATGATCCTCTTATCATCGAGTTTTCTCTTGGTCCCTCTAAAGTGACATCATGAAGGTGAAAGCATTGACTGTAAAACAAAATCATGCAGGATGGCAGTCCCCTTTCTGGCCATTTTTGTGGTATAACACATTAAAAATAGTAATAATCACTAACTTTGACAAAAATACATTAGTAAAGGAGGTAAGTTAAAGATAAACTGGAAAATAAATGTTATTTTCAGTTTTTGGGTGCAGTTCTATTTTAGCAGTTTACATATGGCTTGGTTCATTTTTTTTAACCATGCAACGTAATTTGAACTGTATTGAATATTGGTATTTAAAGCAATTGAGCAAATTAGATTTGATTTCACTATTATCCTAATCTAAGCAGTATGTAAAGCTTCTGGCAGAAAAAAAAATCTTTACCATCTAGCAAAGTCTCCTTATTAAACTTAGTTTGAAAGTGAAGCTGTTATAAGCATCCCTCAGTTCAAGTGTTAGACTGGAACTCAAAGTGTTTCTTCAATAAAGGTTTCATCTGTGTAATGGCCTCTGGGCACCTTCATCCTATTATAACCTTTTTTACCCGTGAAATCAGACTTTTATGTACAACAAACACTCATTTAGTACTAGTAACCTGTCATATTGTTATTCCAAATACCATATATACTCCATTAATACTAATAATTTGTACCACAGATACCACAAACACTCTCTTACTACAGGTAAATTGTCACATTACAAACCCAGATACCATATATATACTTTTACTACTACAAACATGCGGTTATATGTCAGAAGCCATCAGGAATCAATGCCTCTCCTGGTCAGTAATCAGAGTATAATGCAGTAATATTCGGATATTTTGGAAGTTATGAAGAGCTGGTGTATTTCATAATTAGTAACCAGAGTATAGCACAGTAACATCCATCATATGTCAGAGGCATCAGGAAACAGTGTATTTCATAGTCATTAACCAGAGTAGAGTA